>NW_018165689.1:73989-80244 GCF_001263595.1 Phalaenopsis equestris | reverse complement strand
TATATATATATATATATAAGCTGGCCTATCAATTGGATAGAAGGGGTGCCTTCTAGCAAACAAGATTATGTTCTAAATGAAAAAGAAAATAAAAATACAATCAAACACCATTTCGTGTCAACAACCTTTAAAGCAATGCCTTCAAAATTCATCCATAAGAAAAATAAAAAAGATAAAGATGAAGAAAATATACAAGTATGCATTCATAGCTTTTATGGAAAGCAATAAATCTTAATCTTGTATGTTAGGAAGCTTATATATTAGGAAACTTGCGATTAGGCAACCTAATCAGAGGATCTTTTCTATATTAGAGTTATTCCTAATATAGATTGTTGGGACTGTGTAAAAATATGAATGTGTGCTTTCGATTGGGAATAGAGAAAAAAATAAAGCTTTCCTGTCACATGGTATCAGTCATCCCTAATATAGAGAGTTGGGAGATAAATATGTAATATATTTTTTTCAATTAGGAATAGGAAAAATGGAAGCTTTTCTGTCACATGGTATTAGAGCATCGTCAGATAGTTTCGTCTGCAGCTGCTTTGTTTGATCAACACAGATGACTTTTTCTGCTCCGAAATAGAAGACACCCTCAACTTCAAAATAGACGACACCCTCAGCTTTGTCGTCGGCATCTCTAGGCATCTTGAGTTTTGTCATCTACATTGCTTGGTGTCATCATTCGATTCATGGGTTTCATTTGAAGGCTTCGTCTACTTAGAATGACATCTGAAAGGCTTTCAACGACATCATAAGTTTCTTCCCCTGGCATCTACATTACTCCGTCCGCACTATAGTCAGTGTTCGATTCCTCAATTCCATTTGAAGTCTTCTTTTGCTATCTCCGATCACTTTGTCTGCATCTTCTTCATCTGCCTCTCTGCATAGATGAGATGAGGGCATCGACGAAGCCGACTTCTATTTTGGCCGCTATCTATTTCACTCGGCTTTGCATGCTTAGATTAGTTGCTGCATTCGGCCTCTTCAGCTTTTTCGATCCAATTTTTTTCTTCTTCATTTGTCGATCGGTGAATTGTTGGTCATCATGTTATTTGTCTTCTAGTGCTTTGGTTATTCGTTCGACTCATCCTACAAAACTGAATGGGAACAATTATGGCAGCTGAACACAAGCAACTTGTGACACGTTTGGTTTCATCAGTGGCGTTTGGCAAAAATTATGGATGAAAACTTAAATGACATCAATTATTTTTACTAGAATAGAACCGAGACAATATTTAAGAAATATTTCTCAAGAGAGTCGCCTCATTGATAATCCACTAGCTAGATCAAGTGGAATTATTCTGAGTGGATGAGAATGGATGCCCAGTTGTTCATACAAATATGAAACTCTATCAAACCTGATTAATCTAATCATATTATTCATTATGACTTTGTTAAACATGCAATGGAGAAATTGACATTTGTTTTTTCTAGGAGAAAAATTATTTCTCGGATCTTTGAAATATGAAAGGAGTTGTATCGAGATGAACAACAGAATTAGTCATTTAACACAGATCACATGCACTAATATGTGTATGAAAAATTGAACTCACTATTGTCCTTCAGTACCGCTACCCAGAATCAACGGACTCAGAGAACAAATAGCTATTATAAGTTTTCTACCTGACCAGGACTCTCAGTAAGAAGGTGTCAAATCACAGAAACTATCTAACGCTGGATGTATTACTCTGAGAGAATCCTATACTAGAGTATCATGTATAATTATGAGTTCTCAGGCCTTATTTAGGCAACAACCTAATGCTCTTGCAAGTTAGAATGCATAAATCAGTAAACACCGATCCCATGACAATCACATAAGTGGAACTCTAAATTCTGGAAATCAAGGTTAGAAGGTATTGTGTTACTGTTGTCATGAACAAGGTAATATGAAGAGAATGTGTTAGAAGTTGCTAAAAAAAAATCAAAAGGGCTCTAAATCACAGTCAGCTCACATCGTGACTACTAATGAAACCTCTCAGAGTCAGACTCTCTCTATCTCCATAAATGAATATGCTAAGTTCATCAAAATTCAATAAGAATCCAAGAAATCTACCTCTAACACTTCTCTTACTGAGTCATATAACAATGATACTTGTCTTTATTACTCTTCCACACAATGAGTCATTGATTCTGGTGCTACATATCAAATGATAGATAATCCTAAACTATTTTCTGTTTTTCTTAGGCATCTTTCTTCTGTTACTTTAGAATACGAATCCCCTCTAATATTCATGGTTCAAGCACCATCTCACATTTACCTCAATTCATTGTTAATTATGTTTTTGTAAGAAAAATTACATGTGCTCTTAATTATTATATCTTATTCTTTTCCAGCCATTGTATATTTCGGATTTTATGACAAAGAAGATTATTGGTAAATGACGAGAATCAAGTGGGTTATACATTACAGGTAAAGAGCATCTTTCAGCACGTAATTTCCTTTTGAAATCCATTGTCAATTAAGACATCCATCACTATCAGTGCTGAAAAGGTTGTACCCTAAATTTCAACAATTATCATCTTTAGATTGTAAGTCATGTCAATTTGCTAAACAACATTATTTGTATTATGATCCCAAAATTATTAAAAAAGTAATTCATAGCTTTGAGTTGCTTCATTTTGATGTTTGGGGATCTTGTCTTATTTTATGTAATAGATAGCAATATTTGGTCACTTTTTTGGATTTTATTTTTTGTATAACTTGGCTCTATATAAAATCTTATACAAAGTTACTATCACATTTTCAATCTTTTTGTGAAACTCAATTTAATGTTTCGGCTAAGATTTTGAGAAGTGACATTGCCAAAGAATATTTTTTTACCCTTTCCAACGTACATGAAAAAAATGGGATGCTTCACCTGTTATTTTGTGTCGTTACTCCACCCCAAAATGGAATAGCTGAAAGAAAAAACCGATATTTTCTTGACTATTAAAGCACTTTTGTTTCAAAAAAAATATGCCTAAACAAGTTTTTGTTGCAGTCTCTGCAACAAAAAAGTTTTTGATCGATCATATGTCTTCTATTGTTCTATAGAATCAGACACCCTACCGAGTTTTGTTTGCAACTAACTCTCTTTTTTATCAAGTCACACATATTTGGGTGTCTGTTTTGTTCGACATACTCATCCACAAATTTCTAAATTGAACTCTAAGTCATCAAGGTGTGTCTTTCTAGGATATTCTCATCGATTTTTTTCTCTCTTGAACAGGTACATAATTTCTACTGATGTTACATTTCATGAAAACATCTCATTCTTTGGTGAATCAGCTATGCCTACATCCTCACAAGATTCTAATGAGTTGTTAATGTATCACATCATATGTTCAGATCCTGCTTCAACTCTATCTCTAGTGCCTCAGCTTAGACCACCTATCACAATTGTTTACTCGAGAAAATCTCGTCTCACTGATCCTAGTCCGACGGTAATAACTTCCTCAGCGGATCCTTCTTCTAGTGACCTTGATTTCCTAATTGCTTTTTGAAGAGGTAAAAATCAATGCGTTTATCTCATGTCCTCTTGCGTTAACTATAATCATTTATCTTCAATTTTTTGCTTGTTTGGTACTTCTCTTGACTTTGTTAAGGTTCCAAGATTTGTTTAGCAAGCCTTATCTCATTATGGGTGCCTGCAAGCGTGTTGCGTTGCTTGATAAGATTAATGTCTAAAATCAAAATGGAACTTAGAAACTAGTTGAAGAACATTTTGGCACAAAGGCATTGGCTGTAATTGAGTTTTTGCAGTTAAGTTTCATTCTGGTGAATATGTGGCTCGTCTCAAAGCTCGATTAGTTGCTAAGGGCAAAGCTCAAAATTATAGGATTGACAACTTGGACACATTCTTTCTAGGAGCTAAGTTGATTTCGGTTCGCCTACTTTTGTCCTTGGCGGCAACAAATAATTAGTGTTTGCACCAATTAAATGTGAATAATGCATTTTTGCATGGTGATCTTTTAGAAGAGGAATAAATTTATTGAGAGGTTTGATGGAAAAATTTAGAGATAATGAGGAGGATCTACATATGATTTTTATTGATTTAGAAAAAGCTTACGATAACGTGTCAAGAGATATTCTTTGGAGAGTTCTTGAGAAGAAAGGTGTTGATATGACTTATATTCAAGTCATTGAAGATATGTATACAAGAATTGTTTCTTATGTTCGAACAGAATGAGGATTGACCAATTATTTTCCTATTTCTTTTAGTATACATCAGGAATCAGCATTAAACCCATATTTTTTTGCTTTAGCTATGGATGGTCTTACTGGACATTTACAGCAGGATGTACCTTAGTGTATGCTTTTTGCTGATGATATCCTTCTCGTGGACAAGACGAGAGAAAAAAAACAGAAAATACTTGAATTATGGAGGTCTACCTTGGAGTCTAAAAGTCTTTGTTTGAGTAGAACTAAACCTGAATACATGGAATGTAATTTTAGAAGTTGTAGCTCTAGTGACAAAAATGTAACTTTGGGTGATCAAATTCTGAAAAGGTATATCTCAGTTCTATTATTCAAAGTGATAGTGATATTAATGGGGATGTTATTAGTAGAATTCAAGTTGGTTGGTTGAAGTGTAGGAATGCTTCAGGTCTATTGTGTGATAGAAAAGTATTGCTTATACTGAAAGTAAAATTTTATAAGATCGAGGTGAGACCTGCAATGTTATATGGCGATGAATGTTAGCCTTTAAAAGAGAAGCATAAAACTAAGTTAAGCGTTGTCGAGACGAGAATGATTAGGTGGATGAGTGGCTTTACACTTAAAAGAAAAAATGTGAAATGAATATATCTGTGATAGGGTTGGTGTAGCGCCAGTGACGGTTTGGTCACATTAAACGTCGACCATCTAATGATCTGATTAGAAGAATAGATGTTTTAGATTCGATTTACGTTAAGAAAGTCAAAGGTAGACCTAGGATGACTTGGGCATATTGTCTAATTTATTAGAATTAAATTAAAATATGACACAAAATAGGACGCAATGGAGAAAAAGGATTCACGTAGCCGACCCCACTTAGTGGGATAAAGTTTTTGTTGTTGTTGATCTTTTAGATATACGTAGAGAAACCTCCTGAGTTTGTTGCTTAGGGGGGAAGGACTAGAAAAATGTCGTCTTCGAAACTCCTTATATGGATTGAAGATAATAATCTCAAGCATGGTTTGAAAAATTTAGTCAAGCAGTAGAAAAGTTTGAGATGCAAAAAATTAGAATTGATCACACTGTATTCTATAAGCAATCTGCTTCAAGAATTTTTTTATTGGTGTTTTATGTTTATGACATTATTATTACTGGAAACGATATGCAAGAAATCTTATCATTGAAATCATTTCTTCAAAATCAGTTCCGCACTAAAGATCTGGGTTCCTTGAAGTATTTCTTGGAGATTGAGATATCAAGGAGCAATAAGGGTATGTTTCTATCTCAATAGAAATATGTGTTGTATTTGCTAGCAGAAAATTAGAAACGAAGGGTCGAACCATGCATTGCTCTGATGCTTCCTCATCAAGAACTTACAAGTGATGGAGAGTCTTTTATTGATCATGAACGGTATAGGAAGTTAGTGAAAAAATTAAAATTACCTCACAATCACTCGTCTTGATATTGTGTACTCAATTAACATTACAAGTCAGTTTATGTCTTCACCCGCAATCCATCATTATTCAGCTTAAGAAAAAATATTATGTTATTTCAAAAGAGCTCTTAGGCAAAGTATTCACGAACAAAATGACAGCCTATCTCAATTTGCTTAGTTCGTTTATGAAAGAGAGTGTTTAATGCAATATGAATTGAAACTTGGTAATCACGCACAACTTTTTTGAAACTATCATCTTAAAACCCATTCAAGTCAAGAGTTGAGAGATCCACATCAATTCACTTGAATCTTGTGTCATCATTGATAGTCATATTCAGCACTAGAACATGATCCTACATTATGTTTATTACTCTTCCATGAGATCAAAGTACCTAACAATAACTCGTCCTGATATTGCATACTCACCTAACACTACAAGTCAGTTTATGTCTTTACCCGCAATCCTTCATTGGTTAGCTTAACAATAAATACTATCTTATTTCAAGAGAGCTCTTAGAGAAGGTATTTTACATCAGGACCATGGGCATAGTGTCGGCGCTAAAAGGGGGTAAAGTTAAAAGTTTGTGGGTGGTTTGTTCAAAAGTTTTCCGTAAGAAACTGTCGGTCACAAGAAGTGAAGTCCCGTCGCCCGCTTCGGAAGGACGTTTTAATTTATATATATATA
>NW_018165689.1:72431-72910 GCF_001263595.1 Phalaenopsis equestris | reverse complement strand
GACATGCTTAAAGCTATATAATATAAAATGTGCAGTACAGGACAAACAGTAGGATGCATGTAGAACAGTAGTAGGCAAAAACAGGACTAGTATAACATGTTGTACAGAAAGAACAGTAGCAGGTAGAAACAGGACAAGTATAATATGTTGTGCAGAAAGAACAGTAGCAGGTAGAAACAGGAAAATGAAGTGCTGTAAAATGTAAAGCAAACTTGTACGCCCGTGAGATCTGTCGTTTCTTAAGTATAGCAAACCTAAATGCATCTCAAAAGCGAAGTCTGAAAGAAACGTCGTCCAGAAAATTCGAGAAAGAGCAGAAAACTCGAGAAAATCAACGAGGGAAGACTCAAGTAAAAGAAAATCCTCAAAAATCTTGGAGAAATCCCGAAAGAAAGGAAAAGTAACACGAGTGCCCTGTCCCAAAACTTTGATAAAACAAAACAAAAAAAATTCGGATGAGGGGGACCGCTTCGGATGAG
>NW_018165689.1:72097-72368 GCF_001263595.1 Phalaenopsis equestris | reverse complement strand
TGAGGGTCCACAAAGGCTACTCGCACAAAGGCTACTCGGTCACCCGAATGTATAGGACCGGCCACTCGTCTAGAAGTGTGTCTTGAACCTCACTTAGAGGGTTATTTCTCAGCCTAAATAGGTATTCGTCAGGTGGACAACCAGCTTTAAAGTATGTTTTATGTTCTTTAACATGCATACAAATTTTAAACTTGCAAAGAAGAGTTATCAATTTTTGTTTCGTAGAAAAATATGTTTTTGCTTGAAAAGGGTTTATCAAAACTTTTTTTTT
>NW_018165689.1:43258-71778 GCF_001263595.1 Phalaenopsis equestris | reverse complement strand
AAAACGACTACTTGCGACATTGTTTAATGGTTTCACGTATAGCAAAAGGTTATACGTGGACACTTATGCATCGGACATAAGCATCAAAAAGAACGAACCAAGAAGCAAGGAAAGAAAAGAACAAAAATGGGGTGAGAGAGCTGATCCATCTAAAACACCAAAAAGAAGAATGGATAAGTTCTCAAAACTCATATCGAAAAGACCTGAAAAAGTAGGGCCCAAGATCTTTCCTAACAAACATAAAGGGCCACTTCGCGCAAATTTTCCCAAACTCCAAAGATGTAGGATTGATCAAAGTCCACCAAATGCTTTCCAAAATGAGGTTTAAAATCTCCCAAACTTCAAAAGAAAGTGTCCTCGGGGAAACCACCACCAATATTTCCAAACTCATGTCGAAATCAAAATTCTCCCACTTTCAGATTAATAAAAAGTCTCGTATATCAAATAAACGTGAAATTTTCCCACAGAACCTAAATAAATGCTCACGGTCGGGGTCAATAGAATAGAGGGAGCAGCAGCCAAGGCTCTCGGCCAAAGCAACTCACAAAGGACCATAAGTGAGGCTCACGGCTAAGGCGAACCCAAGGCATAGGAGAAGGGGCTCACGACTAAGGCAAAGTCAAATCAATCCCCTACAAGTTTCGATATACATAGGAGAGTGAATGCACAGGTTTTCATAAATCATCTCAAACCAGTTCCAATTTCCCCAAGTAAAACTCAAGAAATATACCTAATTCATTTCGAATCAACTCATTTTATAGATAATGCACATACATATATTTTTGGATGACACACTTAATTCCTCCATAATCATTCAAGCTATTCAAGCCCAACAAGAAGAGCCAAATCAAATTGAGCACCCTCAATAAGTCTCACGGGTAGGAGTAGGAAGGAGCAGCCGCTAAGACTCACAACCACAGCCAACCCAAGGCACAACAAGTTAAGGCTCAAGGCCAATGCTGCCAAAAGGAAAGGGGAAGCAAAGAGGGTCGACCGAACTCCCAAGCCAAGGCACACATCACCTCAAAACAGAACCTGGCAAAATCAAAGCTGAACCACACTGCCAGCCCAAACAGGGCCACATCGAAGCCCAAACCAAACCATGTGTTGTGCCAGACATAGGACCCAGACAAACCGAAAAAAAAGGAAAAAAAAATTAAGCCAAGAAATGCTCGAAACAGGACTATCCCAAAGATAAGATCGAGCCCAACAATGTCTAAAACCGCAACCATCAAATGGCCAAAACAGAACTACCACAATCCAAAACCGAGCCCAGCAAGGGCCAAAACAAATAACGCCACACCCCAAATCAGCCTTAAATCATTAAGGAAAAAGTCTGCACATGTATTAGTCTCGAAATAACCAGCAACATATAGATCTCACGCCAAAATAGGCCTCATAATTAGGCAAAGAACAAGAACTAGAGCAGGCAAAACCGAGTCCCAACGGAGGCCAGAAACCGAGCCACTCAAGGCTAAAACAGGGCCCAAGCAGAGACAAAAACTCAAGCTTTAACAGAAATTAAAACCCAAGCCAAGGAGCAACCCGCATATATTTCATCAAATTCCGGATTAGTTAAAGACCAAACCGAGCCAAGCAAGGCTAAAACTCGAACCCAACAAGGGTCAAAAATCGAGCTGCAATTGAGACCTCCAATGCTAAGCCACAATAAAAGTTAGAGCAATATTCTCATGCTAAATAATAAAAATAAATAAATATGGATGAAAAGCTTCATAATACATATCCCAACATGCTTGCAAGGGTTAAAATTATCTCAAAGCCATGTTTCAACCTTCCTATTCAAAGTCTACAATTTCATCTCAAGCTAATAGAGAAAAGAAGAACACTTATATCATGCTATGTTTGCACCATCCTAAGCAATTAATCGAATCTCACCCTTGAAACATGCTCACATTTCATCTTTCACATGCTCTTAAAGTGAATATCTCAAAAATACATGAAAGTAACGTGAACTAGCATGTTGTATCATCCAACAGAGCCATGTTAAAAGGCTCGGCAGAGAGAAAACCGAAAGGAAACAGGGCACTGAGAAAGGGGGGGAAGAAGAGTACCTTCTTAATGCAAATGTAATATCATTAAAAATTTTACTCTTACATGCTGCATTTGCTCTTTCCTACATATACATTTGTTAACAAAATAAAATACATATTAATCGAACTATGTTCTGTTCTGGTTCACAAACAATTTCAGCCCACTGATGTCTCCCCGATAATTTCAGGAGAAGATGTCAGGATCACGACTGATCTTTGCTTTCAAAGATGGTCTGAACTTTGCTTTCAACGAAGAAGACATACCGCAAGGAGGGATAATTGATTTTGACATGAAATTTGAGGATATTAATATAGAATATGAAAATCCACTGATGGGTACAGTTCAAGAGCAAGAAAAAGAGGGATACAACTTGGAGAGACTGACACGGCTTCGGGAAGGACGGCCGCGGGCAGAAAGTGTCGGGCAAGAACGAATGAGAAGTCAACTTTCTCTCGCGTGGAGGAGGAGCTCGGTTGGCTCGAGACCGAGAAAGGGAAAGGAAGGGAGGCAGAGCTCGGACGCTGAGAGTGGGGAGTTAGGGCTTAAAGAGAAAAGGTGAAAATAGGTTTAACATAAATTAGTATATATATATACACATATATATAAATATATATATATATATTAAACTATATTTGATTTACTCGTGCGCGACAAAATGGGTGTCCTCCTCAGGCAAAATTGATATTCCGGATGAGTCGGTGCAGTCCGTTTTGTCATCCGAGGTCGCTCGGACGACTTCGTCGCCAATCGGGGCAAAAACGGATCAAAACGACTCGCGATCAATCGTTTCAAAAAGTTTATTCGAGTCTTGGACAGGTAACAGTGCAAGCGATGTGAATTGTAACGATCGGACGCGTCGATTCTCCAAATTGCGAAGTTTTGTGCGCGGGAGTGCGAATTGTGCAAAAGGCCACTCTAAGACTCAAAAAGTCCTATAGGAATCCCTTTTGGATTTTCTCATGTTGGTTTCATCCTTCTAAGTTCTAGAAGTTGATACCACACACGTGAAACCACAAAAGAGTACAGAAGTGGGTTAAATTTCTAAAACAAGCGGGTCTCACTTCTAAGGTTCTAAGATAGTCAAAGGGAGATCCCTAAGAATAGATCCTAAACCCTAAGAGGAAAACTAAACCTCACCAAAAATGAGGTCAACACATAGAAATATTAAATGTTTATCTAATATAAATTGGCCAAGTCCCAAAATTGATTGAAGTACCGTTACTGTTATTAAGTCAGTCTTGGCGGCACTTTGATCTCATGGAAGAGTAAGAAACAGAATGTATGATCATGGTCCAGTGTTGTCGATCGATGCACAAGATTCAAGTGAATTGATGTGGATCTCCCAACTCTTGACCGGAATGGGTTTTAAGATAATAGTTTCAACAACCTTGTTCGTGATTACCAAGCTGCAATTCATACTGCCTCAAACCCTGTCTTTCATGAACGAACTAAGATTCAACAGAATCTAATTTGGGCAGGAAAAATATTTATGCTAGCGCTTGAGGGTGAGTGTTATGGAAATTTATAAATCTAAATTTTGTATATTAGATAATCTAATTAGAGAAGATCTAATTAGAGAATCTTTTCTATATTAGAGTTATTCCTAATCTAGAGAGTTGGGAGCAAGTATAAATATGTAATATGTTTTCAATTGCGAATAAGTGAAAAAAAAAAAAGAAGTTTTCTCGTCATGATAGTAAACTTCTAAAAAGAAATCAGTAATTGGATTACTGGGGCATAGTTGCAAAAAAGTGTATCAGAGAAAATATTTAAAAACTCAGCTCGTAACATTTGATACCTAAAATAACTGCAAATTTGTCTCATAAGCAACTACTAAAATATTTATTCAATAAACCAGTCATAGTGTGCTTCCAAGGTCTCATTCTTGCCATAGAAATAAAACCTAAAGTGGCAATCCAGTGTTGAGTCTTCTCTTGATAGGTTTCTAAAAGCTATTTTACAATTAATGTACATAAAGACTATTCTTATTTGTCACTCTTAGCAATTAACTAGTTGGCCACCTTATTCTGTAATATTTTCTCCTTTAAAAAAAGAGGGATAAAACACTAATTTTCAGAATATTGAGAAACACTACAGTAGGCACCCTCTCTTCACAGTTCATCCAAACAGACAGCTGTGCATGGACTCGTGATTGTACTTCACTCTATAAATATATGCATGTGAATTTGAATGGTGATTTTTTTTCGAACTTTATGGCAGGTGTGCCTTTAATCTTCTTTATTCTCCCTTTTTTTTAAAAAATTTACGCCATTGTATTGGATTTTTTGAGAATCGGGTTTTAATTTGGCCATAATCGTACTGTATAGCACATAGAATATATTCACATTATAGCGCAGAAAGAATAGAGATACCTGAAATCCATGTACAAAGACCACTACTTTTAGCACTCGACCACCTCTTTTGCCAAGATCAGAGGACTCCGGTGTATTCTTCTCACCAGAACCTGAAGTTACTGCAGGGGAGGCATTCTCGTCTGAGGTAGATAACAAAAAGTTGTCACTAGAACCATGGAGAGGTACATTCATGACATGTTGTTCTATAATAACAACAGGTATGCGTGAAGGATCACCAAAAATTTGCATGTCTTGAATTGATCTGTTATTAATCTGCACAAGGGATGAGTTAAAACAAAAGGGAGCACAGCATGCACAACAAAAAAAAAAAAACAAAAAAAAAATTGAAAAATCATAATGTACCTTCATTTGTGCAATGCTTTTCCTGTGAAGCTCAGCACGAGCAGTTGCACTTTGTGCCGGCTTATCATGTTAAAAACAAACCATTTAATAAGTACTGTCATTGTCCTCAAAAAATATCGTTCTAAAAATAGAATATAAACATAGAAAAATGACAAATTTGTTCTCGTAAACATGCTTACATCATCCCCATATTTCCGTTGAACAGCCTTTCCAAGTGTGCTGCGTTGTGATGAATTATTGGAATTACTTCGTAAATAGCGATGAGGAATTTCAATCTTCGAATGGACCATCCAAATTGACCACTCTGCCTTCCTATCAGCAGCCCATGAATTCCGTAGATGTTCAATTAACTTGATTCTATGAGCCCTGGATCAAAAATGCCAACTAGCTCATGTAAAAAATTGTTTGCAACAGCTTATATATAAAGTTTCTGAAAAAGTCCCAAGGAACTAGGCATAAAATATAGGACCATAACAAGAATAGAACATCTAGTTGAATGCAGTGGCACATCACAATAGCATTATCTTCCCAGATAATTTGCTGGATCTGTGCAAGTGCCAGCCATGTGACCCATTCAAACAGTTAATATAAGAGAAAATAATTCATGCATAGCTCACCAATATCACATGATTTTTTCACAACGCATCGACAGATTCTATGAAAAGCAAATCTAGTACTTATGTATAGTCCAAGAAAGTCATTCAGGAAAATAAAAAATGGAATGTGCTATACTTGATAGGTCGTTGAAGTAAATCACCTATGAAAAAGAGTATGAAATGCTGACTCAAACATCTTCTAAGGTAAAGGTTGGTAGACAATAGGTAAAACTCTCAAGATTGTCATGTTCACATAGGTTCAAACATATTGAAGATTGACGACTAGACTAAAGCAAGGATTTTTTGTCTCTAACAGAAGGACTTCAGTTTGACAGGAATGTTCTTGCAGATAAAACAATAACATCATGTGCGACTTGAGCAATTTGCAATGTATCTTCTCCAGCAAAACATAGCATGGGTTGTGCTATTTGCGATACTTGATGCTGGATAGGAAGGAAAAATAAACTACCAACGAAAAAAAGTTATATGAGATGCTGAATCTAAGAAATTCTATGATGGCAAATTAGAGCTAAAGTTTAATCATCATCACCCCTCAGATACCTCAGCTTTAAAATATGAATAAGCAGGTTAGATGGAAATGGATATAATCCCCAACGTTGTCATTTTGAGATGGATAAAAAAAGTTTAAGATTGATAAATAGTTGATAAGTAGACAAAAAGTTTATGCCTCTCCAGCAGAAGATTATTAGTCTAATAGGGAAGTTAATGCAATTTGCACATTTTTCTCGTCCCTTGTTAGTTGACATTATTGTATTGATTAAGGCAGTTTTCTCGTAGTTATAGATTCTCATAGGTTTTAAATGAAAGGTGATTGTGGTATTTAATATTAAGTCAAGTTTGATTAGCATTTATTAAAAGAAAAAAGCAGCAAAATCAGAGGCGTGACTTGCAGACATGTAGAAGGGTGAGAGGTAGCTGTGTTCGTGCCATGCAGTTTGGATGTGCAGGGTTTTTTGTGTGGATAAGGCTCCTATGGATGTATCATTTGGAATGGTTTCTCATGTGCATGTTTTGCATAGCATGTAATCAGGATGTTTGATTTTACTGAAGTCCTTGTAGCTGCATTTTAAGCGTTTGAAAATTTACAAAATTAACTATGGATCTAAAACATATAATTCACAACTTCTCATTCAAATTACTTATACTGACAGCAATCTCCCTGTTAAAGTTACGAGGCATACTTTTTCTCTATCTTGATAATTAACTAGTTTAGTGCAAAAGTGATGCGTAGGAAATCTGATTCTGTAAAATTAATTTTTTTGCTTGCTGAGTTTATTGTTTACAAATTCTTACTCAGATTCTCAATTATATATGATTATTTTATCATACACTAAACTTAAATACTTACTTTGCTTGTTTTTATTAAAATATTGATTAGTAATTAGTGATCTATGAATCATCAGTTATCTTTGCAGGAAAGCATATTCTAATCCTAATAATTGTATTAGGAAACTGTAACTGTGTTTTCCTTTATCAAATTTGTTTAACAAATTAAGAGTGCGTTCAAACATATGTTGGAAGAGAGAAAATTTTAAAAACTACGCAAAATCAATTGACTGAATTTTTGAACAAACAACATAAAAAATGTGATGACACTAATTTAGTTAAATCAAAAAAATGATGGAAATATGATCCAATCACAATGATGAATTAAGTCACTTGGATGCTAAATCTAGTAGGAAACGATGTACAAACTCAATTCACACACACAATCAAAACCACCCTTGTCGTGTTAAGCAGATGTCATCAAATCAAATCATCGCCAGTATGACTGACACCCAAATAAAATCATCCCCTCAAAATTTGAAGTGTCAAAAAGTCCAATTTCCATCTCCACCATCCTCTGTCTAGCTCGTCAAATCCAATAATCACCAAAATGTGATCTACCATTCTATGAAACTGCCAAAAATTTAAACTTTCACAGGATTACATCAGCAATCTATCACCCCAACTATGACACCATGATGTCATGTTCCTCACTTCGAGAGCCTATTCTCAACACAATGCAAAAGCCCATGTATCAAAATGTTACCCCCTCAACCTATATGATAGCTATAGGTACTTCCATTTTATTTTTTTCCAAACAACTTTTTGATGGGCTATTGTATCTTAACAAAGAGACCTATAACAAAGAAAGAGAGCCTATTAATTTGTACAAAAGTGAATATGTAACATAGTGAGGTTATTATTATGATCAAATAATTGACATAGGCTACACAACAAAAGTGTTAGTGCTCTAATGTTTGCATTTTTACTTGCACAGTATAACTTGGCGGTCATCTAGCAGAGACTTCATCAACACAGTAAACTAGTCTTGCATGAAGTTTGGGAGTCGCAAGATCATACTTATTCTCACTTTGGTGCTCTCCTTAATGCCAATCAAGTTCAACGGAGAATAGCTCAAACTTCAGTCGGGGCCTAACATGTTAATCACTAAGGGTGCTTTTGGGGGAGCTTATTCACAGCGGTGGCGTTTTGAAAACGCCACCGTTCAAAACGCCACCGAGTGTTTGAATATCACATTTTGAAGGAGTTTTTGAAAACGACATTCGGTTTTTAATATTAGACGCGGATCGGGGGGTCCTACCCGCGATCCGCGTTTCGTTTGAGGGAAAGACATATACGCCCTCCGCTCATGGGTGTCGTCTTCTCCCGCATTCTAAGCTCTGGCAGAGAACCTCCATCGCAAAACCCTATTGGTGCCCTGCTCCTCTCTCCGGTCGAACTCACGCAGCTCTATCTCCCTCTCCAATTCAGCACATCGCAGAACTCCGTCGTCGTTTGATCCGTGTTTCATACGAATGAAAGGCCATTGCGCCCCCCGCTCCCTCTGCCCTAAGTCTCGTTCGCTTCTCCTCCTCCCGTCGGAGCTTTCAACCCCCTCGACATCTCCTCTGCCTCCTCCTCGCCATCTCTTCTTTGCAAGCTTCCTTTGTGTGCTTGGAATCGCTTCCTTTGTGTTTGTGTATTGTGTTTGTGTATTTAGAAAAAATTAATTAGAATTAGTTGAATTAGATTTCAGCTTGTGGATGATTTATTTCAAAATGACAAGACAATGTTGAAATTGTTAAAGGGAGTATCTGCTTGAAGGATCTACTGTGGTCATCACTTCTGTTTTGATTTCCAAGTTAAATTCTTTTCTAAACAGTTTATTTCAAAAGAAACAAATTTTTCAGAAGATTTAATATTATTTTAATTCCATGTACAAATATTTTGTATATTGTTCCTTAAGTGCCAGTTTAACTAAAGGGGAGACTTCAAGAAAAAATCCCTTATTTCGTTGGCCTTTCTTGATGGCTTTCTGCTGTGATTTTCTTTTGAGTTTTAAAGCTACGGTTGTGGGTGGGTATAATAGATCTATTTGACCTTCGTATTTCACTGTGCTTGCCCTCAACAACGATTTTGGATACAACAAGCTTCATATTCTTGCAAATTTATCTTGTTTCAGATGAGAGTTGATTTCAACAGTAGTTCATTTTGAGTTTAAAAGTTGTTTACAAGGGTATACATTTGACCATCTCTTAAAATATGCATATTGATATGAAAGTTGAAGTGATGCTTACTATTGCTTTAAGTTCTGTTATTCCTACTAATTGAGGGGATCTTGTGCTGAAGGATTTGGTGTAAAATGCAGGTGTTAGATATATTAAATGCAGTATAGATGTGGTATTGCTTTGGAAATGATAGTTATGAGTTTTCAAACTTTAGTTCTATTATGAGATTTGTTTTTGGCAACCATTGCTTCCAAACTTTAGTTGTTGAGTATACTATGCTAGCTTGAAAATACTATGCAACCATAGCTTTGATGAAATCACAAATTGTACGATTGCAGCTTGGATGGCACATGTTCTTTTAGGGCAACCGCTGCTTGTATGAAACATATGTTGGCTTACTATGTTAGTTTTGTCATTGGCACTATTCTTATCTTTTTTATGTGATATGTAAATGAAGTGGTTTATTTCATTTTTTGTCACTTGCCACTGAGATGATTTATAGATAGGACTGAGAAAGTAAATTGATTGTTTCCTGATATCAACTGTCTACTGTGAGTTCACACGATTCTTATGCATTTTAGATATCTAACAACAAAAGTTTGATATTTACACATACACAACAGCTGGATGTCATAAATTTATACATGAAAATGTATATTTTACTTTTAAAAGATTAATAATGTATATCATTATTAATAACTAGGTGTTAGACATGTAAATATGTTGTGTCCGTGTAAAGAAAAGTTGTTTACGAAACGCACAAACCAAACAACTGTAGTTTATCCAGAACAAGGGCAGATTGATCATTTTTCTAGAATTAGTTATTTTCTAAACGCACAAACCAAACAGACAGACAGCTTATCTGGATCAGCTGCTTATTCAGCTGTTTATCACCAGATTATCAGAATAAGTAGCTTATCAGGATAAGCTGAATAAGTTGCAGCTGCCCCAAATAGACCCTAACTCATCACATGTTGTTAAAAATGAAGGTGAAGACTTTTTCTCCCAACAAAATGGCTATGGGGAGTATAAAGAATGATTTGAGATGGATAATTCCTAACTTTTGGCTCCAATAAAATTTCATTCAAGTTTTTAATTATGTGAGTGCAAGTTGCATGTATAATTTTATTAAGGGCAATGCAAGTGTGAATTCATCTTCTTACACCGACACATGCTTGATGTTTCTCTACTTTAAAAATTTCATTGCTTATTTATTTGTTCTATATGATTTATCATTGGTTAGTGTAGTACCTTTATTTTAGTCAAAAAGTGATAGGTAAGAAATAAAAATCCATGAAAATTAATATATTTCTCAGAGCCTTCATCAACAAAATAAACTAGTCTGAGGTCTCCTTATATCTTCATTCTCTTACATGAATTTTGGAGTCGCAAAATCATACTTAATCATACTTAGGTGCTCTGCTTCACATCTCTTTGGACAAGCCAATTAAGTTCAACGGAGGATAGCTCAAACTTTGGTCAGGGCCAACAATGTTAATCACTAACTGATCACATGTTAAAAAAGAAGGTGAAAACTTTTCTCCCAACCGAGAGACTATGGAGACTCTATAAAAAAATGATTAGAAATGGGTAATTCACAATTTTTGGCTGGAATAAAATACTTGATTATCCGAGTGCAAGTTGGATGTATAATTCCTAGAGCGCGATTCAAGCGTGAAGTCATCTTCTGACACCGACATAGGACTTGATTTTTCACTACTTAATAATTTCATTCCTTGTCTATTTCTTTTATCTGATTTATTACTAATTGGTCTAGTATCTTGATTTTAGTTAAAAAGTGATAAATAAAAAAATAAAAATCTGTGAAAATTAATATACTACCATTGATTTTATTTTATTTTATTTCTAAATTTCTGTTGAAAATCCAGAATATTTAAGATCGTCACATTATCAATTGGACTTAAAGACTAGTATTGTTCGTATTCATTAAAATATAGTGAATTGCCTAATTTAATGGTAACTAGTAATTTGTGAATTCTTCCTTTTCGTTTCTTTTCTTCTCTTTTCTTTTTCTTTTTTTTTTCATCAAAATATACCATGCAACATGATTAGTGTTCAGTAATCTCCAGCCCTAAGCCATCTTGTGTCAAGTTTCAAGTAAGATAAATGCATGTAAAGTTAACATTATAAATGCAGAACTCCAAAAAGTTGAAAATATGTTATTAAAGCAATCTGCAGCATGCACCATACCTGTGAAATTTTAAAAATGCATTCCATAATAATGAAAGTTGGCTGCCTACAGAGAAAAATACATCAAGAATCTCTTCCTTGGATAGAGAATAGAGCATGACATCATTCCGAACATCAAACACGCCATTAGAGTTCTGCATAAACAGAGAAATAGACATTTTTCTAGACTTGAAAAAAAAATATATGGTATAAAAAAAGGACTCGGGGAAACGAGATAAATGAGGTACCTCTACAACAACCTGAAAAGTGTCTGCAGCCTGTCCCAATCCCATATTCCCATTAGAACTGACACTAGATACATCTGACAGTGTAGAACCACTTAACCCAAATATACTATAGTTTAAATCAGCTTCAGTTAAATCATCAATTTTCTGATCAATCACACTACTGATCTTCTGAAGTTCCACGACAAGACTTTCATGTGATATTAACAATGACTTGAGAAGTTCAATCTCCCTCGAATTAATTCCTTGTCCCAATAACTGAAAACCAAAAACTTTAGTTTATGTATCATATTGTAACCAAAGAAACCTGCCAGATTGAAATAGTTAAGATGACTTCCTAGAACTCATGTAGAATAAGGAAACACATTTATGAATTATCAATATTACTCATTTCATTTGTTTAGGTGTCTGACAACTATCTTAGCCTAAGAAGGGATGCCTTATTATTATAGTCCATACAGAGCAGCGGAGCAAAACCACATTGAAATATGCTAATAAACAAAATAAAAACTGAAAAAAAAATTCTTAAACACTAAGCACACTCATCACAGGTGTTTGCATTGATGCAACAAAAAACATAAGCCTTTTTTTTAAACACTAAGCACACTCATCACAGGTGTTTGCATTGATGCAACAAAAAACATAAGCCAGAAGGCGTGAAAACTAATGGCATGCCTATTGAAGAGGAAAGAAATTACCTGATTTGGTTGTTTATAAATTTCTTTCGCATCAAGTTCCACCAAGAGAGAGTCTCTAAACATACATAAGAATCAGAATATAAACACAAATAAAAAATGCTCTTGTAACTCGGTACTACATGAAAGCTGAAAGTCAACAAACCTGGGTACCTTCTGTGAAGTCATACCGGCTTTCAAGAGAACAACATGTATGCTTAGATCAACAAGCACTGCATGGTAGACGTCAAAATGAACTGGACAGTATGAATGTATGCCTAGCAATGCTTTGGGAGGAATCCTAAATTCGTGAATTGCTGTAGAAAATGCCTCAAAAGTACCATGCATCTCTATGCTGTAATGAACATGATAGGTTAGGACAAGTTACAGAAGATCCCTTTATTCTTCAGCTGTACAGCTTTGAAGAGCAACACATAGGAATAGAAATATATGAAGAGTCACCTCACCCATTATCTAACAGAGGAGAATACATGAGCTCAAATTTTAGTATTACTGCTGACCTTGCAGGGATCTGCCACAGGTGTGTAAACAATAATAGTCACACATGAAACGTTTCGCTCTTGCAAAGTGAAAAGGAAAAGGGAAAAAAAAAAACATGATTAAATGAAAAAAAAAACAAGGCAGATAATTTCAATTGGAAAAAGAGTGAAATGCTATTTTTTAATGATCATCTTTCATGAACCAAAGTAGGAAAGCTAACCTCATCTGATCCAATATTTAAATTGAAAGAGATCATTACAGACAAAATGACATCCTGCCTTGCATATTTTATCCGAAAGGGCTGCGTAGTGAAACTCTGTTCGGCATCATCTATCCTCCAAACACCCACAGTATCATCTGAGGTTATGTCAGGGGCTGCATAACCAAACCGGTATATCATTATCCTTGATAAAAAAGGTCAATTTAAGAGATTAAAAACGGTTTAAGAGAAGAAATCAGTTTCGAGTTTCTTTAGGCCCATACCCCATTGAAGAATAGGGATAGGAGGAAAGTTGAGGCAGTTGTCATTTGCAGTAAAAAAACAGAAATTTCTGTAAAATGGTTCAGTGCTTATTTTAAAAAAAAGTAAAATAAAATAAGAGAAAATTAACAGTCAGCGGAAGCATAGAGAAAGATTGAATGAGAGATGGATACAGAGATAAGGAGAGGTAATGGGAACAATATAGAGAGAAAGAGAGCAAGGGATGAACAGGGAGAGTGCAAGAAGCGGGCCATTCAGTCAGGTATTGGGAGCATTCAAACAACTAACACAATCAAAAGTGGCCAGGCACGGTCACGCAACTTTGCAAGCAGGCACATTGAAAGATGCGACATCAATTAAACTATATAAGTGCACAGACGCTAGGACTTTTCTCCTCCACTTTCCACCAAATCAGAGGTAAAACTTAACCAAGCTTTTCATTTTCAAAGCATTAAGACCATAATATAGTTACTAAATGCAAAGGTCATTTATGCCTTTCAAATCATTAAGATTATAATGCTTATGCTATTAAATTTAAAAGTAATCAAAGCAGCAACTTCCATAAAAGACAATAATTTGTTGAGCATTTTATTATAATGGATATCCAATGTACATTCTATCTTAATTAGAACATAAAATAATGCTATTTTTTCTCAAATGGACTGGTCAGTTGCAATTTAATTTTGCCAAAAGCATTCTTACTTCTGTTTTTTCTTCTCTTAAGATGTATAAAACAGCCTTGTGAAACTGTAGCTTCATGTATTATTGCATAAAAGATTCAATCAGCAAACTACTATTACTTAGCCTCTAAAGTAAAAAGGTTTTTATGCCTGTAAAGTCCTTCAGATTGTAATAAATGGTATTAAATTTAAGGGATAACTACATAGAGACCATCCAAAACATTGATATTTACAAATTAACCACCCAAGTAATTTTTTTGAACTAACAAACAGATATATTTACGCGTGTTACGATCAAACTATTGAGAATTTGATAAAAATAAAAAATATGGGTTTAGAGTTTATCATGAATTTTGATATTTGAGTGAGAATTTTAAAAATGGATGAAAGAGATTGGTTGATTTGTAAATAGCAAGTTTCGAGTGGTCTGTATGTAATTGCCCCTAAATTTAATGATAATAGTGAATATGGCAAGATGAAGGGTATTGGTTCTGCAAAGTGCAAAGTTTAGTAGAAACTCAGTAAGGCTGGTGGATAGACTTGTGCTGAATGCTGTAGCAGTTTTGGTACCATCATTAACTAAAAATTTGTTTCCACCTTTCTCTGACTTTTTACTTTACTCAACAGCTGTGGTATTATTGAGTTAATATATCCATGGCATTCCTTTATTAAGGCTGGCACCAAACAATGTTCTCAAAAGAAAGTCACTGTCTCTGTCAATAATGTTTTTAAACACATTGCAAAATGTTTATGCTGTGCATGCTGCATAAATTTCATTTAATTTCGTCATTTTTTTGTTGAAATTATTGCTGCACGTTTGATTTTATGCATTTTTGAAATTTGCTGCCCTACCTATAGTTCGATTAACATTTTTTTTTTAATTTTATCTTCTTGACGGCAAATTTTTTTTACTTTTGTTTGATTTTCTTTGTAAATAAATCGAATTGTATCGTTAGTTTATATGAGCACATAAAATTTAGTATTTATGTGCATGTATCATTTGATGCTCTATTTGACATGTTATTCTTTCCTTTTTTAAAGATATGTTTCCAAGTCACTAGTTTATGATTCTTGTAAAGGTTGTTTATTAATATTCTGGTAAGGTGAATCCTGCATTCCATCTTAGACATCTTCACAGTTTAAATTACTCAAGATATATCATAAGATATTAATTTTACCTAAACCCTAAACTGAATGATATTTTGATTATTTGATGTATTTGCGCAATTGAAAGAATTCTCATAACCAGGCCCAGTAGCTTGAAATATTAAGATGAAATAGATTATTAGATAAAATTTAGATATTCTTACAAACATTAAATAATAATTTCAAAACATATGTTCATAAATTTTTATAACATCAATTCCCAATACATTGAAAGGGCCATTAAATCATAAAACTCATTCTATTCCAAAATAACAATGTGATACAAATAACTTTCACACATTATTCACTTAAATTCTCAAGTTGTTTGCCTATAAATATTTATTGAATAAAAATCGTGAGTTATAAGTCCAACTCAAAGGGTAAATCATAATTCTAATTTACAATAGCTCAAAAGTATTGGTCCACAATATGCATGCCTGTTGTCTAAATCCAAAGAAAGTTGAAGAGCATTTGCATTTCCTTTAAAGATTAATAGTTCAAAAGAAACCAGAGCATCTTGATGTAAATTAATAGCATGTACAGGAAAAAATATATAATATCTTATTTTGTCTCTTATTTATAAAATAAAATCATTATATGATCATCGTCTAATTTTACCACTTAAAAGATACATTAATATCTTTTTTTTTCAAACATGAAAATAAACAATCATTTACACGTGTGTATAAACCTTTCTTAACTATTACAATAAAATGTGAACTCCATTAACTAATATACACATATTTTTAATCGTTATCATTTCATTTGCAATTCTCAAGTTGTTTGCCTATAAATACTTATTGAATAAAAATCGTGAGTTATAAGTCCAACTCAAAGGGTAAATCATAATTCTAATTTACAATAGCACAAAAGTATTGGTCCACAATATGCATGCCTGTTGTCTAAATCCAAAGAAAGTTGAAGAGCATTTGCATTTCCTTTAAAGATTAATAGTTCAAAAGAAACCAGAGCATCTTGATGTAAATTAATAGCATGTACAGGAAAAAATATATAATATCTTATTTTGTCTCTTATTTATAAAATAAAATCATTATATGATCATCGTCTAATTTTATCACTTAAAAGATACATTAATATCTTTTTTTTTCAAACATGAAAATAAACAATCATTTACACGTGTGTATAAACCTTTCTTAACTATTAACATAAAATGTGAACTCCATTAACCAATATACACATATTTTTCGTCATTATTATTTCTCATGTAATTTAATATATTTATATAATGACATCGTATGACAAAATATAAAAAATTTAATCATGACATCAAATCAGTAATTTCAACATAATGATTTACAATGATAGAGATGAATCATATATGAACTTCCAATGGCAGTTGATTGAACAAATATTATTATCTTTTGATGCATTTGATTTAGAAGAACAATACCGTTGCTATAATTTAGAAAAAAGAGCACCGATCTTTACTTATAGGAGAAATAATAATCCCACTTCAAAGTTAATCCTTAATCAGCTCCTCATTGGTTCAATACCTAAAATATCAGATATAACTCATTTGTACGATTTGATTGCTTGTCTTCTACATTGATAATATATTTATTGAATTTCATACTATGCTTTAAATTTCTAATATGAAATAAAATTCTGTATTTCTTAAATTGGTGCATTCCTTGCTTGCTCTTCTCCCTCTTTCCAATGTCCTCCTCCTCTTGAAGGACTCTCATTTGTAGCATACCCTGATAAATTATTGAGGAATGTAAATCGTCATCATCATCATTGTTAGCCTTATCCCAACTATATAAATTCACATTTAGCTCATTTTTATAATGTATTGCCCAAAAGGTTAAATCTTTGTATTCAAATACTTGGAGCCACTTGATGAATTTGACTAGATCCATGCGACCATCAAAATCTAGCAAGTCCATCTTCACTCAAAAATCCGAGCTTATGCTCTGATATGCTATGTCAAATTGTCTAGGCATTAATTCTTCATTACTGGAAACTACCTGATGGCAAGGAATCACTTCCTTCTCTCGAACTGGAGAGTCACCGTAGTGCCTACGGATGGCCTCACCAGATTGTTTCCTCTCAAAGACGGCAAACCTCTATTGGAACTGAAGGATTTCTAACTACATATCATTTATAATAAACTCCTTAACACCTCTTTAAGGGTTTCTTCTTGGCGGTGTGGCACTTGAAACACTTCTTTGATACAAAAAATGAAGAATTGTGTTAAGTTGCGACAACCAACGTAATTTTTTTGTCGAAAAACGATGACATAATATGTTTAAATTATTGTGTCAATATTAGAGCATCTGCTAGAATCTATGTGTTATATAACTTGAATACAATGAAAAATGTGCAAGAGTAGCCATGATGCACGGGTGTAAAGTTAAATAAGAAAGGGTTTTCAAGTTATGAATGGACACGGGTAAAAAAGTTAATCCATGAAACTAAGGATCCGTTTGACATGAGTTGTGGCGAAATCGTGGGACGCAATTTGGGTTGTCTATTTGGTGCAGTGCAGACGTGGTATATTAAGCATGCCCGAGAAGCCACACAGCGATCGGATCGTGGATTTTTCCGCATTATATGGTAATTTTTCCTTTCGTGCCCTCCCTCTCCGTACCTCCTCTTCGCTCGCTCGACGACATATTTAGATAGGGTTTTTACCAACATTTGCTTCCTTCTTCCTCCAGTATCCTTTTCCCCTCATCTCTTCTTTGTGGATTTGCTCTATGAGCCGTATAGTTTGCACACTGTGATTTTTTATTTTATTTTTACGTACAAAACAACGGAGACTTGCATTTTTTTCTCTTTTCTCAGTGGCTACAACCCCATTTTTACATAGAAAGTACCGTATGTTTTGGGATTTGTTTGATAGGTTTGCGGCCATTAGTTGATGCACACGTTTCGTCAGTTCTCAAGTTGGTTTTGCTTTTTGGGAATGATTACATACCTACCAAACAAGTCTTGGTTTTGGCATTTTTGTTTCCTTCTTCTTACGTTGATTTGTGATATGTGAATGCGAAATTGAGAATTGGTTGGAGCAATATATAAAGAAGGCTTTTCGGTTGTTATTTATTTAGTTAAACATCGATTGGGATTTCATTATAATTTTTTATATATGAGTGAAAACATTGAGAAGGAATATTGGAGGGTAGAGCATTTGTTAGCATCCTTTCCTTGCTTTCATATTGCAGAGTTCGGTTATTTGATCGTTTCGGGTGCTCCTTCATATGTTGGGAACTTACAATTTTACAAACCCAACATACAATTCTTTATGTATTTTGTATTTACATTCATGATAGTTGAGCCCATATTTTGTCGTTTGAGGGATGATGGCAGCCATACTCGTGTGTATTTGACTGCTTCACCACGATTTCCCTTTGTTGCTTATGTTGCTTATGTTGAAATGGTGTTCACCATGATTTAATTTTGCGGATTTGAGTGTTGTATGCATGTATATTAAAGTTATTGTGTGAGATATGTAAATTCAATAGAATTGTGTGTTGTGTATGTAAATGGATCTTTTTGGATGATTGAATTATGTGAGGTTGGTGTATGCTACTTGGATTAATTTTTTCTAAAAGAATTTATGAGAAAAAAAAGGTTTTGGATGATAGGATTATTTGGGGGAAAAATAATTGACTCCTAAGAAGGCCCACTACTCACGTGTTTATATTCATGATATTTATTTGCACTTATATGAGATTTTTAGAGAAATTTATAAATATTACACCGACTTCTCATTTGTAAACAATAGTCCAATACAGAAACATAATGATCATTTATTCAGAAACAGCTGCAGCATATCTATTTTCAAACTGCAAAAAATAAACATATAGCTAGCTTATCCGCAGCAGCTTTCTTCTAGAGCTACTGCGCAACAACTTATTAATAAGCTGCAACTGCCCTAAACAGACCCTAAATGACGTTTTAATATGATATTAATTAATTTATAAAAGAAAATTTTCATTCCCTAGGATTAAGTGAGGTTGGTGTATGCTACTTGGATTAATTTTTTTTAAAAGAATTTATGAGAAAAAAGAGGTTTTGGATGATAGGATTATTTGGGGGAAAAAATAATTGACTCAAATGAAGGCCCACTTCTCCTGTGTTTATATTCATGGCATCTATTTGCATGTATAAGAGAGTTTTAGAGTAATTTACAAATATATCACTCACTTTTCATGTGTTTATATTCATGGTTCTGTGATGACTGGTGCTCAGGGTGCTGTGGGAGTAGTGGTGTTTGGTGTGGGGGTAGTGGTGTTTGGTGTGGGAATAGTGTGGGGGCAGTGCTGTTTGGCACGGGGAAATTGTGAGGGCAATGGTGTTTGGTAGGGTTGTGGCAATGGGTGCAGTGGTGTTTGGTGTGGGGCTAGTGTGGGGGCGGTGATGTTTGTTGTGGGGGTGGTGTGGGGGGCTAGCGTGGGGGCGGTGGTGTTTGTTGTGAGGGGTGGTGTGGGGCAGTGGTGAAATACAACAATTTTATTTTTGTTTGTTTTGTGCTAAATACCTCTTTTGTCAAATATTTATGTTTAGCTCTTTTTATGTTGGTAACACAATGATTAAGACAAAAGAAGTCGATTCATCAGCAATGTAGGATAAAGAATTCAAATTCATATTTTGCGACCTCTGCCTTGAGAAGCACGAACTGGGAAATAAACTCGCAACCTATTTTAACAAAAAAGAATGACAAAATAGTATAAAGTTTCAAGGAAATTATGAAAAGAGAATATGATAACATGCAACTGAAAAACAAGTGAGATCAATTGAAAAAAAAACTAGAAAATTTGGAAAAATTTGAAACGATGATTCACGAAGTTGGGTTGGGATCTAATCCAACGGACTATTGATAATTCGGAGAAATGGTGGGCTGAGAAATTAGAGGTGAGAATAAATCAAACTTGCATATTATGACTTTTTATCCCTAAAATGTATGAACATATCCATGTCCCATTATATTGCAAGTAGTGTCAGCTAGGGCTGTCAAAAAAGATCGTTGTTCGCGAACAGCTCGTGTTCGGCTCGTTAAGTAGCTCGTGTTCGGCTCGTTCGTTAAGTAAATAAGTCGAACACGAACAAGTTTTTAAAGCTGAAATTATAAACGAGCCAAACACGAACAACTCTTTGTTCGCTCGTGTTCGGTTCGTTTTAGCTCAAAATTAAAAAAATATATAATTATTAATATAATAATATATTACATATATTATTTATATAATAAGACATGATATATATATATTTATATCTAAGTTTAAATCATAACATCTCGTGTGGTAATGTGGTTATTGCATTTTTTTTTGTATATATTCGGTCCAAATTTGAATCCCACACTTTACATCTATTTTTTTCAATTTAATTTTTCCAAGCCAATTTTGAGCCGAACACGAACACAAATATTTAAATCAAACCGAACACATACTGTTCACGAGCCAATTTCGAACACGAGCCGATTTCGAACAATAGCTATTTCGAACGAGTCGAACACAAGTCAAGCCTGAGCTCGCTCAAGCTCGGCTCGTTAACAGCCCTAGTGTCAGCCGCAAAAAAATTCAAATTCAGTGGTATTGATCCTGATATGAAAAAAAAGTTGGATCGTATGTTCGATGGGGTTGTGACAACAGAGAATAATGCTTGGACCCCTAGTGAGCGAGAGTTTGCAAGCATACCTGAGAACTTGGATGTCAAGCAAGCAATTGACTCCAATGAAGGCCTTAACCCGAACCAAAATGAAGTAGAGTCCACTAGTAGGACAAAGCGTTCAAGGGTGGAGAAAAAGAAAAAAGGGGTTGCTTTCATTAGAAGCGAAATATCATTAGTAGTGGCTTCGTGAACTAATGACACTCAGACTTCGCAGGCGACCTCCATCTAACAATTTATCCAAGTTCTGGAGGCAATCCCAAAAATTTATGAGGACATGTCATTATATTTGTTCTCCATGAATTTGTTGAAGTATCTGACACGTAGGGTTCTTCATGATGATAACCCCTGACTGTAGGATCAATTATATACATTATTTTTACGACTGCAGGGACACATGACTTTATTTAGTTATCTTTATACTATTTGTATTTATTTTCCAGTAGGTTTATCGAATTTCTGATTTGGATGTTTTCTCTTTTTCCTTGGAACAATGTTAATGCTACTTTGGATGTTTGTTTTTTCATCGCATCGTACATTTACATTTTGTAATTCGTTATTCAAAATTTATTTAAGATATTGTTTGGCTATAGAATGATGTCATTATACCTAATTCGGTGATTCTCATGTCTTACCTAAAAAGAACACTTTTTTAACATGAATTCACAAAGAGAGAGACGCATAAGGAGAATTGTGGTAGCAGTATGTTTGATGTATGAGTACTACAACTCATACATAGATCAATCTCCCTACATTACATTATCTTACATTGTTGATAAATGGGTTGAGAATCTACTTGAAGGACAAACTACAAGTTTCAGCAACATGTTTCGTATAAAACAATCCATATTTATAGATCTCCCTAATGAAATACATAGAAATCATAGACTTCATGACTTCTCCAGACTGACATACAAAGAGATGTTATCAATAACCCTCCACATTTTGTCACATAACGAATCAATGAGATAAGCAATGGAACAATTACAGCCTTCATCGTAGACAATCAACAGATACTTATCAGTAGGGTTGGATGTTATTGTTAGTTTATTATAAAAAACTATCAAGTCAGACAATCCAATATTTGAGAAGACTTCAATAGAGATTGCAAATGACCCACGATATACTTCATTTTTTTAGCTAAATCTTTTTACTCATTATATTCAGAAATCAAAATGAGTAGTGTAATTTACACAACCTTCATCAATTTGTTAGAATTGTATTGGAGCGATCGATTGAACACACGTAGATGCAGGTATATCAAATAATGAAAATGTCTCATTCATTGGGCGGTGTAAATCACCAACATAAAATGTGAAGTTTGTATGTGATTTTAACATGTGTTTTACTTTGGCTATAGTTGACTGAGAAGACAGTGCACATGACAGTCGTATAATCACTCACCCCCAGATTTGTTCAACCATTAATCCTATTTAGATTTTTTTTCAGTCGATTACTAATCATTGTATTTGTGACAAAAAAATATTATTTTGTCGATGATGGATATCTCTTCTTTTGTCGATGCTGGATATCCCTTACAAAGGGAGTATCGACAAAAAATAGTTATTTGTCCAAAAACGTCTGCAGCACAGCTGTTTTCAAACTACAAAAAACAAACAGACAATCAGCTTATCCGCAACAGTTTTCTGTCACAGCTGTTGCATAGCAGATTATTATTAAGTTATAGCTGCCCCAAGCAAACCCTAATATTAGGATAAGAACTTCAAATATAGGTAATCTCACAAATAAATAAATGAAATTAGTAGAATTATTATTAATAAAAAGATAAATATATTTGCATTCAAAAAACAAAATGAGTTGTAGAAAAAACTATGGAGATTGATAGCTTAGATTTTAAACTTTAGTATTCATGTAGGAGTCGTGCAAGAATGGTGTAATTATAGATAAGAATTTGAAAATAATGTTGTAAAAATTAATAAAATTTGAAATAGAATTGTATTTAATAGCTATTGTTGATACTAAGATTTTTAATGTTATAAGTGTTTATGATCTCCAAGTAGGATAGAGTAAATATTCAAAAGAAAATCTTTGGAATGATCTCCAAGTAGGATAGAGTAAATATTCAAAAGAAAATCTTTGGAATAGCCTAAAAAAGTAATATAAATGATACCTCTTCAAAAATGATTTTAGAAGAATTCACGATAGCTATAATTTTAAAGTAACTAATGAAGAAGGTAATCATATTGAATTTTATTTTAGCTTATGATTTTATTATTGTTAATACTTATAAAAAAATTAGCATATTATCATTTAAAAGAATGGATTTAATAAAACACAAATTGCTTATTTTCTAATGAGAAAAATAGATTATCAAGATTATAAAAATTCTACAATCATTCTAAGTGAAAAGTTAAGTTCTTAATATCGATTATTACATTTCTATTTTAACATGAGGGATTGGAAGATGAAAAATAAAATGAAATATTATCATAAAATTAGATATGGTACTTAAAAGACATAAATAAAATTATTTTATGATTATACTTCAAAATCTTAAAATTTGAGATGTTCATAAGAAGCTATTAAACAAGTTGGAAAACATATGCTTAAAGAATCAAAAGAAAAAATCCTTATGAATAAAAATACTTGGTGGTGAAATAATAATGCACAAAAAAAGATTTAAAAAAAAATACTGTTATAAAAATTTATTTAGATTGATTTAGATGTAAAAGCATGGCGAATTCGGAAAAAATATAAAGTGACCCATAAAAAGAATAATTTGTAAAGCTGAGAATTATATTTTTAATAATATTTATAATAAATTAGATATTTAAAAATATAAAAGATATATGTATAAACTAGCTAAGAAAACAAATACGAAAAATAAAAATTTAGTTCGAATAAAATATATTAAAAATGAAAATCAAAAAGTATTTTTGTTGGATAAGAATATTCAACATAGGTGGGTGGTATAATTTAATAAACTTTTCAATGAAGATTGTGAAATACAATCGACTTTTGTGATCTTAATATCATAAATAATAACAAAATTTTTATTTTTATCATCGTATTAGTAAAATAAAAATTGATGAGGTTTTAAAGAAACTGTATTAAATAATAATAGGACTTGATGATATTCATATACAAGTGTGAAAATATTTAGATCTAAGAATTTTTTGACTTACTAAATTTTTAATACTTTTGTTCAAAGTGAGGGTGATAAAGATGAGAATGTTATTACTATAATTTAAGTTAGATGGTTGAAGTGGATGAATGCATCGGGCATATCGTGTGACAGAAACATACCTTAGACTTAAAGTCAAATTTTTTAAGATGGTAGTGAGACCTGAAACGGTTTATGGCACGGAATGTTGACCCGTAAAAGAGAAGCATAAAACTAAGTCAATTGTTGCTAAGATGAGAATGCTCAAGTGGACGAGTGGCTTTACACGCAGAGACAAAATGTGAAACAAATATCCATAGAGTAGCTCTAGTGATAAATACTGTTAGAGAGAATCACCATAGATGGTTTGCTCACTTTAAATATTGATCATCTTGAAAAGGAAGTCACATAACCGACACCAATTAATGGGATAAAGGCTTCTTGTTGCGGTTGTTATTTTTTCACCTTTAAATTAACTATGAATGAGTTCTTGAATGTTGAATGCTTACATTCATACAAAATAATCAGCATAAATTCATTCATAATTTTTACCTTAAATCTCTATGTGATCCTCTTATCAAATGATCATCTTGAGCACTTCTCTCCATTTTTACTACCCAACTTTAACAAAGCCTCATTTATATCCCCACTCTTCCATATTATATCCCCACTCTTCCATATAACATAATCAAAACATTTAAATCTATCGCACCAAGAAGCAATTTTATCACCTAAAAATATTGACTAAATAATTTTTAAAATTACTTTAGAGGTTGATCCATCAGCAATCCGAACAGTGAGGGTCGGATTACACGACCGGTAATCCATTAATAAGGAGACATCCCTGGTCATATGATCGGAGGCACCTGAGTCAACAATCCAGGGGCAAGAAGAGGTTGAATCCAAGACGAAAGCGGATGGGGAAATACCTTGATAGGTAACAAGGCCGGTGGCACCCGAAGCCACACTAGTAGGTTGGACTGGTGACAACTGACCGAGCATCTTCTGGAGAGCATGAATATGTTATTCACTGAATGGGCTCGTTCCTGAAGAAGCTTCGGTGGTGCTGGTGGCAGCTGCGCGATGATCCCGTTTGGGTTTCCCATTGGCGGGTTTGCCATAAATCCGCCAACACGTATCCTGAGTATGGCCCGAACGGCGGCAGTAGTCACACCAAGGGCGGCCCTGGCGTTGGTGGTTGTCTGTGGATGGGAAATTCGAGGGCAGTAGTGGACAAGGAAGCACCTAACATGACCTTTTGGCAACTCTCTTCGCGGCGTATATCGGAGAAAGCTTCACAAATTGTTGGAAGAGGTTTCGAATTCAAAATCCGTGAGCGAGTCTGGTCAAACTCAGATTTGAGGCCGAGAAGAAATTTGAAGGTGCGTTTTTGTTCTATAATTTGGCGAAATATGTTAAGAGTCTTCGATACACTTCCAAGGGTACACCTCGAATAGATCTAGTTGCTGTCAATACCGAGTAAGTATTGAAGTATTGGGTGAAGAGATCACCTTGACGAAAGTCATGAAGAATGGTCTCAACAGCAAATAGTTCGCTTGTATTGTCCGCACTAGAATAGATATCACGGGCAGCATCCCAGATTTCCTTACAAGAAAATTTTCGCCAATATCAAGTGTCATCGAGTTAACAAGCCAGGCCATAACAATATTATTCTCGGATTTCCAAGTCTTGTATGATGGATATGTCGTCATCGAAGCTGGAGCATCACCAGTGAGGTAGTCATCTTTGTCTTTGCCGCATACAAACATCATGACTGACTGCGACCATTGGAGGTAATTCTGGTCGGTGATGAGGACAGAATTATTGTCTGAATTATTGGGCAATGGAGACCCAACCGCGGAGGGGTGGCTAGAAGTGACATCACTAGTTGAGGAGTTGCAGGCCTGGGCGTACTTTCGTACTTAGTCATTGAGCACGGCTGGAACTGGATGTGCTCGATCGCAGAAGAATCGGTGCTAACGATCAGACACAGACGATCTCGCGAGAGAAGCGGGAGATCGCGGACGATCGCGGGAGATCGCGGGATCGCGGACGAGCAGAGACGATCGCGGGAGATCGCGGGAGAAGCGCGGACGATCGCGGGAGAAGCGGGAGAAGCGGGGACGATTGCACGGGCGGTCGGGCCACGGGCGATCGGACGATCGCGGAAGATCGGAGAGAGGCGCGATCGGTCGATTGGACGAGGGGAGGCGCGCAGATGCGGACGATCGACGATCGAGGCAGGCGCAAACTAAGGCAGCGCTCGGACAAGAACGATCGCGGGAGAGAAGGGTCGTGATCGAGCCGAGCGGGAGAGGCTTCCCTTTGATGGCTTTGATACCATGTGAATTTTGAATAATTTTTTTTCTCACTAAATACATAGATAATTCACCTATAAATAGGCGAGTACAAGAGATAAAAAGAGGAAAGAAATCTTCCTACAATTAAGTAATTCCTATAATTATGGAATAAACATAAATCCCTATAATTAAGAAATTACCTTTTTTATACTATGACTAAATATAGCAAGTACAAAATAGAATTACATAATAATAAGGAGCGTAATTCCACACAAACAATTTTTTTGCCTATTATCCTGATTTGATGTTTGAGATGGTAGGATATTTGCCACAACATAAATATAAAATTGTAGGGCTATTTTTGCAACATTGCCTACTAGTTAGAAACTAGAGAAAGTTTATGGCTCAAAAAAAATCAATTTTTCACTATATTGAAGCTTGATTGGAAACTTATTATATCACTATCGAACAATGTCAAATCTAATATTTCAAGAAAGTCTACTCTCAAGATTAGAACAGCTCTATGCAACAAGAATGTATGAAAGTAATGATAATATGAAGAGTAATTTTAGTGCATACTTTTTTACTTGGTTTAGGCAAATGTTCAAGGATGTCAACAAGGAAAAATGTGCTGGCACAATTTTTGGTAGAAGCAAAGAACATTACAACAATAAAAGCAATATCATAAGCTATTCAGCTAAGAACTCATGAAGGCATTAAAAAAAACAAATAAAAACCACTACCATTAAAAATTATATTAGAAAATAATTTATTCCTATTAGAAGTTATGACAAATAAATTAGTTCCTGAGATTAAGAGTTATTTCCTTTCTTATTTTATTTTTTTTCCCATAGAGAGTTATTTCCTTTCCTACTTTAGGCTTTCCTATTTTACGATATTTCGTTTATCTCCAAATAATTAATATAAATTGATTATTAGAAATATTATAAATTATTTCCTGAGATTAAGAGTTGTTTCCTTTCTTATTTTATTTTTTTTTCCTTGGAGAATTATTTCCTTTCCTATTTTACAATATTTCGTTTATCTCCAAATAATTAATATGAATTGATTATTAGAGATATTAGGTGATATATCTTTCCTTTCACATTATTCCATTTTTTTTGTCTTTCTTATTTTAAAATACATGTAAATGGTTAATTATACCCCCTTCCTATCAATGAAAATACCCCTATTTAATTCTGTTTTATTCTGTATTATTCTGAATATCAGAGCTAAATTCCCTACCCTAGTTGTCGCTCCTTCCAGAACCGCCAGACTCCCTTCCTGCCATCCTTCGTGCGAGAAGGGAGGGGCACTTGTCTTGATATTTGAAACAGCAATTTTTTCTTCCTCACCTTCTCTACCCTCGTTAGCCCTAAAGGCGGCGTCATCGTCGACCTAGCCGCATGCGGTGTCATTATGTCCATCATCTCCACCACCGCCGACCTGATGCGGGATTTCAAAAAGGTGAAGGAGGCTCTGTTGCTTGTTTTAAAAGTCGACAAATTCCTCCACAGAATCCGATAGTGCAAGAAACTATAGTCTAGCCCTTCGCCACCATGAATCCTTCATTCCTTCCGTTCTCCTCCATGCAGTCCCTAACCCTATCTCTCGAATTCTTTCTTCACAATTTTTCTATCTTTCTTCCACAGGATTTTTGTGGTTTGTACCCTAGAAGGGAATCAGGAGAAGAAATGTTGATGGAGAGTGTGATGGGTGGGCTGTCGAGGCCGAAGCTGCGTTGGAATTGACGGGAGCGATCGCTTGGGTTGGATTACAGTGGTGGAATGAGATTAATGAATTAGATGAGTGGCAGCGATGTTTATACTACACATTGTGCTCTTGATATTGTTTTACCTCTCTCATTGCGCCCGTACAAATTATTTGCATACAACTTAGACTTCCAAAATATGGCTAGACAACCCAAAAAAATTTTCTTCCTTATCAATTTTATCATCAAGGGATTGTGGGCTATTCTCTTTGGATTTTACCAGAATGTTTCTATTCTCAAACCTAAAATTTCTTTTTGGGTGTATATGCAAACTAGTCCAAGGTCAGCTCATTTAAAGGCCATTGAGGTTACCAAGTAAGCAGTTAATGTCATTAAAGTTAGTGATGTCGTATGTCGTACATAAACTCTTAACTAGTAAAGATTCAGTAGAAAATGAAGTGGCCTTGTTGCTCTGGCAGCCAAACCTTGAAGCTTCTACTGGTCACCCTTGGTGAGAAGGGTTGCAAGAATTAAACTAAGGATTTTCGAGGATTGGGCATGTTTCTACTAGTTATGGTGCAAATGCAGGGTATGGAGAAGTTTTTAGACACTCAGATCAGTCTCCCAATGCTGCAGTCGGAAGTATCGTATTTGCGAGACTCCACTTGCAGCAGACCCTCTTTCGTAGCTTTTCCTACATAAGACCCTCCACCTGAATATTTCTTACAGTAGACCCTCCTTCAAAGCATTTTTCTGCATCAGACACCTCTCCAGAGTTTTTAACTGACACGGACCCTTCTCCAAAGCTTTTTATGCAACAGATCCTTCTCTGGAATCTTTTTTCCTGCAGCAGGCTTTCCTTTGAAATTTCTTCCTACATCAAACCCTTCGGAACTTTTTCCTGTTTCAGGCCCTTCTCCGAAACTTTTCTATCGTAGAACCTCCTCCGAAGTTTTCCCT
>NW_018165689.1:34735-43248 GCF_001263595.1 Phalaenopsis equestris | reverse complement strand
TTCCCTACAGCAGCCCGACTTCCTAGTTTCCAGCAATCCATCTTCTCTTATTTTTTCCACGCCCCTAATGCTGGAGGTACAGTTTTTTCCTGGAGGTAATTCCAACTATTTTTTGGCGCTTGTTTCCTACAACAGTCCAACTTCCTAGTTTCCAGCGATTCAGCTTCTCTGATTTCCTACAGTTGTCCAGATTTGCAGCAGTTCGACCATCTGATTTCCAACAGTTCTACTTCCATGAATTCACGCAGCCTTACAACAACAGTCCTCTCTTACCACTGCTCTGCATCCCAATTGATGATAGACTTCTCAAGAAAGATTCGCAGACCCTCCTACGAAATATTTTCCTCCAGCTTTTTCTGAGAGTTGTCTACTTCTCTACAAAACTCTCCTGCAGCATTACATGTAAGAGTTTTCTGTCTACCTACAGACACTGCAGGAATTGCAGTCAAAGACAACCGCAGTCAAATAGAAGCCAGTCTTTTCCTACAGGTTGTCTATTTTCCTACAAACTGCCCTGTAATATTACCTGTAGGAGCCTTCTATCTGCCTACAAACACTGCGGAAACTGCAGTCAAAGACAAACGCTGTTGTCTAATTACCCAAACACTCTCCTGTGATATCATCTATAAGAATCTTTCGCCTACCTCCAGACACTGCAGGAACTATAGTCAAAGACAACTATAGCACGAGATGAAGACTGCAAATTCTACTTCACAGAATCTTCCTCGCCCATTGTTTGATGTTTTCAAATCCCAAATTGAATATGATTTTCAACCATATTTCAACTTGAGGGGAAGTGTTAGAAGTTATATTAGGAAATAATGTATTCATATGCAATGTTATGAGGAATAAATTATTTTCTGAGATTGAGAGTTATTTACTTTCCTATTTTATATTTATTTCTTTGGATTATGACTTATTTCCTTTATTATTTTAGGTTTTTCTATTTTATGTTATTTTGTTTATCTCCAAATAATTAATATGAATTGATTATTGGAGATATTAGGTAATATATCTTTTCTTACATATTATTTTTTTTTATTATCTTTCCTATTCTACGATTCATGTAGATGAGGGTTATTTATACCACCTTCATATCAATGAAAATACTCCCATTTAATTTTGTTTTATTCAGTATTATTCTAAATTTCAACAACTATCTTATACTTTTTTATGATAAATCAACTATGGTCATTACAAAAAATTCAATCTAACAACAAACAAGAAAATTTCTATCAAATATCATTTTATTATAGAAACTATTAAGCATGGAGAAACGCCTAAAATATGGCAAGAAAGAAGATGAACTTGTAGATATTTTCACAATGATATTTCCAAAAGAAAGACTTTGTTATCATCAAGCAATTATCATAGTTGTGAAGAAAATGTAATAAGGGAGGGTGAAAGAATTAATTCAATTCATACAATTTAAAAAAAAACACTAAGCTCTCTACATGTCTTCTAGAAATTCATTGGACACATAGCATTTATATGACTCATATAATTCCACGTGAATTTTCTTATATCCATGCATCTCTTAAAATTCTAAATTTAGAATGATCCATTTAGTAGTACTATTAGAAACTTGTCATGATAAGTTAAAGGTTGTGTGTGTGTGCGCGCGCGTGTGATGTCAAATTGCATAAGCTGCAAAATATCATATAATAACTTCTATAAATAAAAAGATAATGAAAACATCAAATGATCAACTCATCAAACTAACATAAAACATAAAACGAAAATAATATAAAATGCCAAAAACATAAGATGAAATTAATATGGTAGGTTTCTCTCACTATTATTATCCAATCATGATAATGACATTCATTGATCTAGATTCGAACATAATAAATAATTAATATTTGAAGCAACAGTTGACAACAATGGCAACAGATGCTGATGACGGTGGTGGTGGCAGTATGAGCAGCAAATAAGGTTGGCTACAAAAGAAGCAACATGCGACTATAACAAAACAAGCAGAAGATCGTTGTAGGGTAAGCAACAAACAATGATGGCGATGATGGCGGCGGAAGCAGCGGCCACGATGTTGGTGATGTGGGTAGCAAAAGCAGCAGGAGACAATTCTGAGAAGCTTGACTGGAGAGGGGAGTTCTTGCACATCAGATTGCAGCTTTGATATGTATTCAAATAGTCTAATATTGGAGGGAAAAATCTAAGCGTGAGAGGTCGCACACCTCAGCGGAATTGAGGTGAGGCAGGCCTTGAGACGTGCCTAAACCAATGTGAAGTGTATGCCTCACCCGAGCTACTCAAAGCATGTTTCTTCATAATTGCATTGAAGCGTGTCTCAAGAGTCACCTTAGATTGCACAATTTTAAACATTGACCGGGAGGAAAATACAAATTGCCTCAACTTCCCTATGTTTAGAATTATAAATTTTCTAAAGATACAAAATAAATTGTATTGATATAAAAGCAGTCTCACTGTAGGTAAAGAATCATCTGCATCAGAAGTCACAATTAGGTAAAGCTCTCAAACAGTGCGGAACACATTAGCCAACAAAATAGAGCAGATACTTCAGCTGCAATACCTTCATACTGAACAACCCTTGACGGAGTACCACGAGACCGCTGACTATCATCCTCCCATTTCAAACTCGCTTTTACCTGGTACCATCTGCCAATTAGATACCGTCAAGAGCACGCCACTATACCAACACCCTCAAAAAAGCTATAGCAGAACTGCACATTTCATTCACAAGCCCTTACCCTTGTTGAAAGAGATCGAGATTATGGAACCGATGAATATATATGGCGATCTCATGAACCATCTCCAACATATCCGGCTGCCTGAATTCAACGGATCTCCGGGTAGACAGTGAATTGGCATCTAGCAGTCTCCTCGGCGGCGGATTCCTCGGATCAAGGCCAAGGAAACATTTCATCAGCCTAAACATATGTGCCAAGCGAACCAACTTCTCCTCGATATTCGCATCACTTTATACTGTTTTAACCCAAATCGACGTCGTGAACAGCATCCAATTCACCTCAGGTACATCCCATCCCCGACTCAAACGCCCACTGACTCCAAATGGAGAAATTGTAGATCCCTTTCCCGAAACAGAAAAAAAAGGAAGAAATCGCAGATCCCACGAGCAATGGTGGTGATTCTCGCCTGGTTGAAAAGACGTAATCTGGTCACAGAGGATACCAAGATGGAATCGAGTGTTATGGTGTTTATTTTCCTCTTGCAGATTTTGAAACTAGGGTTTGTCTCAGAAGGGAGGGAGAGAAGTGTCGCATATAGAAAATGTGGGGCGGTTGGTTTCCCTGCTAGCCGCGCCGGATGAGTTCGGAAAGGTAGGATGAAAAATAGAACGATTGGTCGGCCAATCTCGGCCGTTCAAAGGAGTTGAGTCAATCGCAGTCTCGCCGTGCATTTATTACTAACATAAATGTGTGTGAATTTGCGATTACAATTATTTTTCTTATTTCACCAATGTCATACTTCCTTCAGGCGGGATTTCCTCGTTCGGAGGCTGTTTTCCAACTAACGGCACAGATCAAGAAGGTGCGTGAAGGATTGATCAAGACCGTCCATCCTCTCACCGCAAATTGCTTCTAACTTGAATGGAAAACATAAAAAATGTTCCAAGAGCGATAAGGTCCCATTCGAGCCGACAAAATTAATTTTAAAAAGTATTAAATAGGGTTAACTACTTAATGCAGCTTCGAGCCAAAATGTAAAAATGTTAATGTCCATGTACAATTTGGGAAATTTGAGTTTATATGACAGTATATATCATTGGTCAAACATTTTTTGGGCATTTACATATACACCTAATTTCTATTATTTATGTATCAAACAAGTAACATTCGACATCGAAAATATTACTACACGAAAAAGAGAATCAATGGATGCTACGGAGAAAGCAACAAAGTATTGAGCTATCTAGCATTAATTCAGTCGGTCGAATCAAGGGCCAACAGAGAGAAAGTTCGTCCAAACCAAAGAATGTCACGCATCTAGACTGACGACAGCTTAACTGATGCAAAATCATTCACAAGATCAACGATCGATTTGCGGAACTCTCCCCCGTCCTTCTATGAAGATTTATCGATCGAATGAAAGCTGCTTGCCAGATTATAGTGATTCACCCTCTGCTAGATGGAATAACCCTTCCCAAGTACAATGAGGGCTCGTTTGAGGCATGTCGGCACTATTTTGGTTTGCGGAGTTGCCCGTAAGAAGCTGTCGGCACTTTTTTGGTTTGGAGAGTTGCCCGTAAGAAGCTGTCGGTCACCGGAATCGAAATCTCGTCGCCCGCTTCGGAAGGACAATTTAATGTTTAGAAAAATATGAACTCAAATTCACCTCATATTTTTCATAGTTTAAATGAAAGAGCACTATACATTAAACTCTGTTTCTATCCTGAAGGATAAACAAAAGACTTGAGGATGAAGCTCGATCAAATAAACTAAAAAAAGTATGACGTCTGTTTGGTCTGCGAAACCATTTTATTTGCAGACAATTTTCCCTATTTAATATGAAAAACTAAATAGAGTTTATATTAAGCTAGGTTCGAAAAAAACTTCCTATAAGGGCAAGCCCCTATAGTTAATTACATCCTAAATGACCGAAGTCACCTAAGAAAACTCTTGATAAAAATCAGGAAATATTATCTTCAAGGATTTTAAAAGGATAGGACTTTTCAACGATATCGGACAAAGAAGCGTGAAATGGGATTGGCTCAAATTTGGAGCATTTTGTTTTTGGAATCCAAAGGAGGAAGAACTAGGGGATGTCATGGATCCGGAGGAGAACCTCAGTGACTTTCCGGTCTATCCTATGGTTTAGCTTCAGTTTTGTGGAGAAATATTTAGGCACTTCATCCTGCCAATTTTAGTTGTTAGGAGTTACATTCGTGTGAAACGATCACACAAATAGACTGAAAGATGTGAGGGTTTAAGTCGTGACAGACGACAACCTCGGAATTCTAAGACAAGTTAGGGCTTAGATTGTACAAAAGAGCTGTACAAAGGCCTAAAGAAAAGGTTGAGGATTTATGTTGCATAAGCAAACAACCTCGAAGTCCAATGACAGAGCTATACAAAGGCCTAAAGATGAGGTGAGGATTTATGTTGCATAAGCCGACAACCTCGAAATCATATGGTTTGGTTGTTTAATTCTAAGGAAGGAAATTGATTTAGTTGGGAAAGACAGGTTTTGCTGTTGAAGATGGTCGTGCTGCCCACCAGGCTAGCTCCAAGCTCCTCGTGGTGATGAGTTTAAGTTTTCTATGGTGTCAAGTTATGATGTTAAATCAGGTGGCCCTATGGTTGAAGTTCTTTAAATTTTTGTGGGGGTATGTTAAAGTTGATTAGAGCGACATCGGTTAGGATCTTACGACCCCTTGTTCCGACACCACTATTTTCTATTGGATTCACTTAGTCCAAATGAATTTACTAAACTCAACTTAATGAGTTCCATAATTTTATTTAGGTCGTGGGAAGCCTAGTCAGCAACCGTAGGTTACCTCCTCCGAGGGATTTCCGATCATCCGATAGAGAAGTCTTAATTTAGTTGTAGTTGTAATTTTGTGATGTTTGTGATTAAATTTTGAGTTTTTTTATATTTTGAATGTTGTGGATGTGATTTTTATCTTGGTTGATTTTAATTTTGGTTTTGTGTTTTGGTTTTGTGGCTATCCTAACAGTTTTAGTTTTCATGCAATGTGACATCGTTGTTTAGCATGCAAGTTTGTGTTAGCATCAAAAGTACAGTATGAAAGTACAAGAAAGATGACGATGTAAACTGTAAAAGCGTACCTGACGAGTCTTCTCGTTCCACCACCTGAAACTCAAAATGCATGTTAGAACATTTTATGTAAAGCGGAAAAAGCAAGGTTTTAGTGACCTACCTAACCCTTTCAGACAAATTTGTTTTAGCTTAGGTCACTACTAAGCCCTTAAGATTTTGGTAGATGTCTTAGTTATATATATTTTTGAAAAGATTGAATTTTTAAGTGATGGTGATTCATTATCAAAAGTTTTAAAAGTCATTTGATCATCAAATAAGGGTGTTAGATTAGTGAGTTATCAACTTCCAAAGTCATACCCCTAAGTCTAGGATCATTTAATTAACTAAACTTTCCAATTTTAATAATTTAAGGAAGTTACAAATTTATCATTTAATTATGAAAGAGTGAGGTTGGTTTCTACCGATTAATCTCCTTGTATTTCAATCATCAACATACGTTGATTAGGATCAAAGTTTATCTATTTCTCTTTCTTGAATTAAGCCTAAATGTTAATTAAGGTCAAATTTCCAAAATTACACTTTTGCCTCTAAGGTTCTGTCACTTCATAATTTGTCAAATTTACTTCAAATGACTTTGGAATTATCATCCCACCTCACTCATGGGTTAATTAAGACATCAGAGGAGAAAATGTGATTTTTCAAAATTTAATTTAATTTACATATTTATTTTAATGCAAAAATAGGATTTTTCAAAGAAAATTCCATAACTTGACCAAGGAAAAGCCCAATTCCTTGAAATTTTTACTAGAGGTAGAATTTGACAATAGAAGCATTGGGACCAAATTTCATGATTTATTGAATTTTGTTTGAATTTTAAGAAAAGATTTATTTTAATATTTGGTGCAATTATTAATTATTAAATATTTTAAATGTGTAAAATTAAGTTTTATAATTTTATTAAATCTCTATGATGTTAAGAAACCCAAAGAAATAATTTCATATTTTTCTTATTTTTCTTTGAATTACTAGAATTATTTTAGCGAAAATCCATTTTTAGCCTTTAAAAATTATTTTAAGCTTTAAAATTCAATATCTTCACTTAAAAAATTAGGAAAAATATTCTAATTATTCCTAAGTGTTTATGAAATAATTTAGCATATTTCCATGAAATAATTTAGCGTATTTTCATGAATTTTATTATTTTTGTGATTTTTATCATTTTTTAATTATTTAAATATTAAAAATAGCCTTGAAAATGGAAATTTTATTTTAATTTCAAATTTATTTTTATAAAATTCTTCTTGTCATAGAGAACTCCAAAAACTATTTTTTTATAATTTTTTGAGTTGTATTTTAATTGTTAAAAATCATTTTAGTGTTAAAAGTGACATTTAACTTGAAAAATTAATTTGAGTTATTAAATGAGCTTCAAAAGTTTTGAAATTTTTATGGGGAGTTTTATGAACTTTAAATCACATTGGAGATTAAAAATTAAGTCATTTAGATGTTTGTGTTTCCCAAGATTAATTTTTTTTGTGCTTTAGGGTTAGTGGAAATTAAGTGTATTCTTAATGACTCAGCCGATGAAATATTTTTTAAAGAGTTCTTTGGTCATATCAAACCTTCCAAAATTTTTTTGGATTTTTATAATCAAGATACTAATTATTATGATTAATTTATGCAAATAATAGACATAAACTTCAAAAATATGGATCTCTGTCTAAAGATATCCTCTGACATTAGAAAAATCAAGGAATGTTCCCTAAGACAAAGGAAACAATATGCCAAAATTTCAAGCCATGGTGAAATGTCTACATGCATGGATAATCAAAAGACTCAAAATAGTATTTAATTAATTAAAAAGAAAATATGCATCAAATAAATTTTAAATTATTTCCACATTGTTTTCCTCTGTTCACTGAGCAACAGAGTATTTTTATTTTATTTTTGTGATTTTTTTACACCAAGATTTGAATTTTTGAAGTTAGGGCTATTTATTTAAATTAGAAAATACCCTATTTATCTATTTAAACGCACGGCGTCATGTCAACCTATGGCGGCTCTGAAACTCCACGCGGCACACTCCCATTTGACGCCGCCATCCACCTCAGTGCTAACTCGGCCCGCGGTTCATGTATGAAGGTGTTTTCCGGCTAGATCTCATCCGTTGATGAGATAAACGCGCGATCGGACGGCTCCCCCTACTAGCCCCCCAACGGTCCCCAATGCCTTAGCCTAAGAACCTTCCATTTTCAAAGCTGAAGAGCTCACTCATTTCTTAACCAAATTAAGTGTATTGTGTTTCTAAATGCTTTTTTGAGTATGGCGAACACATCCATACGGTAATCAAGCAATTAAAATAGCATAATCAAATGGAGAATCAAAATAGGCTCGGGAGGAGGAGGAGTTCAATACATTTGCTCTGAGAAGGGAAGCTTCGATCAGAGGTGCTCGGCACGTTCGTGGAGGTCCAAGGAGGCTATGGATTAAGCCTCTTGCTATGATGAAAGGCCTAGGTATGAATTCGACCAAGCTCGATTTCAGGTGTTGGTCTAGAACTATGTGAGGGGCTCTGTATGAGGGGTGATGGGGCTTCTTCTTCTTTCAGTGCTTCTTCTTCTTTCACTGTGGTGATGGTGTGGGTGAGTTTAATTTGATTTTAGTGGAGTGTAGAGGTGTGGAGAGCTCTGTTATGTCTCCGACAAGGTTTGCACTCCCTCCCATGGTCATGGAGGTGAGCTTTTATAAAAATTGGCTTAAGTGTGGTTGTCATGGCCAATTAGGGGGGGGGA
>NW_018165689.1:34292-34629 GCF_001263595.1 Phalaenopsis equestris | reverse complement strand
CTTTTTTTTGGCTCCTATGCCAGCCGGCCAGGCCAGGGGAGGTGGCTAGGAGGTCAGGTGAGCCATGAGAATATGGCACAACAATTAAATGGGTTGGTGTTTATTTTTGACAAAAATATCCTTAGCTTAAGAAAATATGGAATGAAATCCCTTAATTTGGGGATACTTTGGTTGATAGCTCATTTGGGTGGTTCCATGGGATTTGGCTTGGTCAATAGGGTCCAAAGCTTGGCTGCGGTGGCTGCGGCGGCCTTGCCTTGACCAATTTGGCATCTATAGGTCAATTTTGGTGCTTGGGTCCAAGTGGGTGCAAATGACCAAGATTTGGGCTTGGGCG
>NW_018165689.1:26165-34052 GCF_001263595.1 Phalaenopsis equestris | reverse complement strand
CCAACAAAAATTGGGTTACAATTGTTGGGTTAAGGCAATCAATTTGGTGAAATTTGGAGGCATAGCCAATTTGTGGCAAAATTTTGGGCTTTTGACTTAGGTTGAAATTAAATGAAATTGAGGCTTCAACAAGGCCAATTGAAGATCAAGTTTGATGTTTATAAATTTTATGAAGAGTTTTCAACATAAATTGTGGCAACTTGAGTGGGCTATGGGTTTACTTGGATGAGATTAGGTCATAGGGCTAAAATTGGGGGTTTTGATTTGGATCAAAATTGGGCTCAAAGAATGGGGCAATTTAGCTTGAATTTGGCTTAAATTGGTCACATGGAAGGTGAATTTAAGTTTAGGATTGAAATTGTGAGAAATTGGGACCAATTTGATGGACATTTGAGGTGGATTTGGGGAGATTTGGCCTTTTAAGGGCAATTTGGGGGTTTTGGACAAAGATGGTTAAATTGGCCAAATTGGGTCATGTGGTAGTTGAGAAAAATGAAATTGGGAATATTTGGAAGGTTTTCGTAATTCTTGGGATTTTTGAGAATTTTTTGAAATCTTGGGCTAGGGAGGGGTATTTTGATAATTTGGCAATTTTTAGTGATTTTGGGTAATTTGGGCATTTTCAAAAGGTTTGAATTCATTTTTAACCAAATTTGGCATTTTTAACCAAATTTGGGTATTTTGGGTAAATTTGGGAATTTTGGCCAAATTTTAGGGTTTCAAGGGTACGTAGGTAATTTGGGGGAGTTTAGGGCAAAAGGCCAAGTTGAGTATTTTTGGTAGAATTGGGGTGTCAACCACCATAAATAAGCTATGGACCAATGGAATCCCTATTTGGATCCTCTATGTACTAGTCTTAGCTAACCCCTAGCCTAGGGCCAGTGGGTTTAGGGAACGATCTACATGAGTCTCCCAAAGGATTAATGGATCAAAGTCAAGAAATTTTGGGTTTGTATTTGTGAGTGATTGTGAGTGATTTGATTGTAGTGAGTGCATTAGCTCTAGACCAACACCTGGAGTCAACCTTAAGGTCAAGCAGTCCTATGGGAACTCTCCTTGAGCTCCCTTATAATGACCCCACCTACTAAGTGCTAGAGGTTAGGACCAATATGTAGAGCATAAAGTTGAGTAAAAAGAAGTTTGAAATTTCTAATGCCGAGAGTTCCTTTTCTAATTTTCTAGGAATAGTCATAAGGAAAGAACTATAGCTAGACCCTAGGCTACTAAAGAGAAAAACTAGACCTCAACCAAAAGTGAGGTCAATAAGGCAGCTTATTTTGGGCGGAGGCTTTTTAAAAATGCACCAAGTCTGTTTGGGTAAACTACTTCTTGGCAGCTTATAAGTTTTCAAAAAAACTGAAACCTGCATTTTCACACTGCATCAATCTAGGTACGGTGACAGCTTTCTAGCTATGGTCTGCCTTTTTCAAAAATAAAAAAATTTGTAATAGCCACCGCACCTAACTTATCAGCAGATTATTTTTAATCAGTTTATCAGTAGATTATTCAATAAGTTGCAGCTGCCCTAAACTTGCAGCTGCCCCCTAAACAAACCATGAGCATTCACAATAGATTCCCCTCATAAAAGTTGACTAAAGATCTGTCGATTGGTAGAATAACTTTTGGTCAACCTAACGAAGGTCAAATAACCAAGGCGAGCAGTTATGAATATGAAACGATGTCAGTGACAATTACATATATGGAATGATGCCAACAGTGGTTACCAATGTTAAAATATGTCAAAATCGACTACAAAGATGTAAAGGTGTAATGACTCGTGAATTCACTGTAACATTCCCATTTAGTGAAGGAAAATCATATAATTTACTAGACGCCCCCCAAGACCTATAAATAGGGGGGTCATTTCACAGAAAAAATTAATCTTTTCCCAAAGAATTATCATTACTTATTACTTAAAAATTCTCCTACTTCCCTTCATTTCTTTCATCCGACCAATGCTCTATCCATTGGACGTGACCCCAATAACATTTTTGGATTCAACATTCTAAAGAGTACGGTGAATGTGGACTCATGCCTTCAAATAGAAAAGGAGGTCGTTGATGCAGGCTTTTTATGTGTTATAAATGTTTTTAAGCACCACAACACACAATGAAACTGTACTTAAAAATACGTAGATTAATCACAATAAATTCTACTTTATTATCTTAAGTTTTCTCCTTTAAAATGTCTAAAGCTGACACTCTTAGTGAATTAAGGTGTATTTTCAATTTCAAATCGTCACTAGGTTGCAAACGCAAGTATGCGTATTTCTCAAGTAATAAAGTGCTTGAATAGAGTCCTAAGTATCGATCCCTCATGGAGGGAAAAATTTGCTAAGGAAATTACACAAAAAACACAATATTTATACTATAGAAAACTTATGTAAGAAAAAAGGTCAAAATTTGTTTAATGTCACTAAGGAAACTACGTTTAGTACACTAATCTCTAAACATCAAAGCTAAATTTATTTAAAATAAACTAGGTTTTGTGTTAAAGAGTTCAATTTTAATATATCATCTTTCCCCTTACAACGAGATTATAGTCAGTGAATTAGCAAATTAAAGAAAATTGTATTGTGTCGAATAGGAGCAATTATATTCTTTATCATTTTTACAAGCGATAAAGAACATTATCTAATCCATTGTTTAGTCTCTAAATTCGCGGTTACGATTAGCTAATCCATTGTTTAGTCTCTAAATTCGCGGTTACGCTGGGAAGATATTGGCTCTCACTCCAGAGTTCCCACATTCCCCTCTTCTAAGGGCTAACATCTCGCTTTAATTTCCAAACGTCTAAACCAAATTGGGGATTTTAGTTTGTCACACTAAAATCTCCAATTCTACGTCCATCAATGAATATTTCCCTATTTATTTTCACTTAACCCCGTGGGCTAAAATCTCTTCCATGAAATTGAATGTGATTCCCCATGGGCTAAAATCTCTTCCATGAAATTGAATGTGATTCTTACTTTGTTATAGAAGGAATAGCTCTCTCGGATCATATGTTTCACAATAAATTTTAACAATTTAACTGATCAAATCAAAAAGTAAATGAAGTTCAAAGTTGGAATCATCACAAATATGAAATTAAAATAATGCACAACAATCTTGATTCTTCACATGATCATTTCTCTTTATAAGGAGAAGGACGAAGAAATCTACTCAGAATTCATGAGGAAGATAAAACAAAACATAAATTTTATATATAAAAATAAGTTTACAAAATAAGAAAGAAAAGTAAAACAGTTTAACTCGATCTCTTCCCTAAGCAAAACTCTTGAAGTTCATTTGAATCTCTTTCTCTCTTTATAATAACACTCAAATCTCTCTTAGAAATGTAAGCTAAAAGAAATCTCTCATTTTCCCTCTCCTCTTACAACTCTTAGAGACACTTACCACACTCTCCTACACTCTTGATACTCATGTCTCACTCACTCACACCTTCACACACGTACACACACACTTTTTCTGACATAAAAACACTCTTTTACAATGTAGGGACAATTTTCCCAAGAGTCTCCATAGGCACCTCTTCAAAATCTGTTTAAATTTAATGCATTTGTGAAAGTAGTTGTCTCTGGTGCCTAGTCACCATCTTCTTTGTATTCCAGTGCTTAGGTGTCAGTTCTGGCTCCTTGGCGCCAGTTCAATCTTCTGAAAATGCCACTTTTGACTCCAAATTTTGTCCTTTTTTACATCCTTTAAGCTTCAAATGCCTAGACTTAGTATACCTGCAATAAAACTTGAATATTCATTTCTTTAAAGTGCAATATCAACAAATATAAGCTTTAAATACATATGAAAAATTGAATATTTTTTTGGTGTATCAAAATCCCCCAAACTTAACTATTACTTGTCCTCAAGTATCTCTTTTGTTGCATAAAAAAGTATGACTTAAGGTGGTGAGCATCACTTAAAAACTTTTATAATTCTTGTTTTATAAAGATAATAGTAAGAATTTACAAAATTTTTTAATAACATAAATTAAAACTAAAAAAATAAGAATATCTAGTACTTAAGTCTAAGAGTTTTGGTTTTCTATTCATTTCAAGAATAATTGTAATTCATCATATCAAGGATGCTTGGAAGAACTATATGAAATTGAACTTCATGAAAACTTCATTAGTAAAGATGCTAGTATTTTAATATAAGTTTAGAGATGTATTTAAGCCTCTTTCCTTATATTGATTCAAGTGAAGCCAATTTTTAATTTGGCATCTCCTCAAGCTTCTCCTCACATATCTTTTTCTTTTTGCTTTTCTTTTTTTTCTTTTCTTCTTCTCTTTTTTCTTTTTTTTTTCTTTTGGATCATTTTCAATCCTTTTTTTATTTGTTTTCATGTGAGGATTACTATATCTGGATAACCTTTAATGATTTTAAACTTCACTATCCTCTTCTTAAAGTTAAAATCTTCATACATATCTTACTTATAAATTGATATTAGTTTTGAAAAAGATTTTTCATAAAGTCTCAATCCTTTATTTTTATATAACTCTAAGACTCTTTTAATATTTCAAAATAAAATTTCCTTTACTTTAAATAGTACACACATAACTTTATACTTTAATACTAAATATCTTAACTTTTAGAACTAACCTTCATTATTAAAGATTTTTACTTAAATCTACAATTGTATTTATAAAATAAAAAATATATTATTGGCCTTTGATACCAAAAGTTATGTTAAAAATACTTTTAAAATATAGTTTATTGAGAACAAATAGAGTTTAGTTTCTTCTAAGAAAAATTTTTCTTTCCCTCAAAAATTAAATTTTTAATAGGTAAAACATTTAAAACAAAAATGAAGGTAGAAAGAAAACATTAAATGCATTTAAATAAAACTAACCTGTAGAGGGATTTGAACTTGAAACTTTGTAGGTACCAATTAAAAAGAACAGGGCATAAAGTATTATGTAAAATATGATATATCAAAAAGATTTACTAAGTAAAGGAGAGTTTTAAACATAATCAACTAATTATAATAATAAACAAAACTAAAATAAAAACAAACAATCTACATCTAAAAATAAGAAGTTCAACACATGTTTATAATACACATCATCTAAAAATAAAGTTTACTGATACAACAAAAATATATGCATTTTAGACCCATATTTTATACTCATTTTTGGTGATATTGCACAGGTTGTTGATTTTTAAGACTTTGAGCAAAAAGAAAGCAAAAAGAATTAAGTTTGGAGCAAAAATGGAGAAGTTAAAAATTTGTTCAACGCCGATGACTCCATTTGACAGAGACCTGGGATTTAATTACGGGCCTTTGGCACTGACGGCGCCAGGATGGGCTCCGACGATGCCAGTGTCGGTGAAAGCCTTAGTTCTAGAAGATTTGACAAGTTTAGATGCTTTTTGAAGAGTTTTTTTATGCACATATTCGAGAACCAACCTAGGCTCTATTTAGGGCCAAAATTTGATCAACCCCCCCCTTTCGCATCATTTCAAATTCCTTCACTCATTTTGGTTTTCCTTTTCACACACCTACATTCCACGCCATTCCACACCAGTAGTTAGTTCTAGTTTTTATAGTTTTGAGTTTTTGTGGTGAGTTTAAGTGTGAATTCTTTTCTAAGAAGTGTTTGAGAGGAAAAGAAGTGAGAGATTTCTTTTTCCTACATTTCCTAAGAGAGGCTACAAAAGATTTGCTTTGAGAAAGAGTTTCAGATAAGTGTTGATTGTTTATCAAATAAATTGATTAAGATCAAATGTTGCCCATTTCCCTCCTTGACTTAAGCCTCAATGTTAAGTAATGATAAATTTCCAAAATTACACATTTGCCCCTAAGGCTCTAACACTTCATAATTTGTCAAATTCAATTCAAATGATTTTGAAATTTTTATCCTACCTTATTCATGGGTCAATTAAGACATCAGAGGAGAAAATGTGATTTTTCAGAATTTAATTTATTTTATATAATTATTTTCATGCAAAAATAGGATTTTTCAAAGAAAATTCCTAACTTGACCAAGGTAAATTCTAATCCTTTGAAATTTAGAGTGGAGGTAGACCTAAACTAGAGAAGCCTTTGAACCAATTTTCATGATTTTTTGAAATACTTGTGATTTATTAGAATTATCTTAAGTTTTGGGTTATTTAATAAAAATGAAATCTTTTAAATGATGAAAATTAAGTTTTGTGTCTTTGAAAAATCTAAGGTTGGAGAACCTAGAGGAGAAAATTTCATATTTTTTTGATTTTTTTTATTTATTGAAATTATTTTGGTTAAAACTCATTTTTAGCCTTTAAAAATTATTTTTAAGCTTTGAAATTCAATATCTTTATTTAGAAAACCAGGAAAAATATTCTAATTGTTCCTATGTGATTAGGAAGCAATTTAGAACATTTCCATGAATTTTGTTATTTTTTTATGAATTTTTAAATATTTAAAATAGGCTAAAAATCAAGTTTTTATTCTAAATATTATTTTATTTTCATAAAATATCCCTGATCACATAGAACTCCAAAAACTAAGTTTCATAATTTTTTGAGTTATATTTTGATTTTTAAAATTCATTTAAGTGTCAAAAGTTGTATTTATTTTTAAAAATCAAATTAAGATATCAAATGAACTCAAAATATTTTAAAATTTTTATAGTAAGTTCTCTGGATCAGAAACCACAATGGAGATAAAAAATCAAGTCATTTAAATATTTATATTTTCCAAAATTAATTATTTTAGTGATTTAGTGTTTGTAAAATTTAAGTGCATTTTAAATGATTTGACCCATGAAATTATTTCCAAAAGCTCCTCTAGTCATGGTGGACCTTCCAAAATTTTCTTAGAATTTTCTAATCAATATGCTAATTTTCATGATTATTTTAAGGAAATGAGGTGCAAGAACTTGAAAAATATGGATATCTGTATAAGAAGCTCCTCTGACTTTGGAAAAATCAGAGGATGACTCCCTTGACAGAGGCTACAACATGCCAAAATTTCAAGCCAAGGTGATGTATCAATATGCATGGAGAATCAAATGATCCTAAATAGTGTTTTGTATCAATATGCATGGAGAATCAAATGATCCTAAACAGTGTTTAATGAATTAAAAATACTTTATACACCAAATGGACTTGAAGTTTATTCCACATTATTCTCCTCTGTTCACTGAGCAAGAGAGTACTTTTATTTTATTTTTGTGATTTTTCTACACAAATTTATGGATTTTTGAAGTCTAGGGAGTTTAAATAAATAGAAAAAGCTCTGTTTTTCTACTTATCCACGCGACACCATGTAGATCCTAGGCAGCTCCGAAACTCCTCGGGCACGCTCCTATTTGACGTCGATGTCCACGCCAGCTGCCACACGTCCTGCTGTTTATGTAAAGAAGCATTGTCCGGCTTCATAAAGCGTTGCCCGACTTCATCTTAGCCATCCATTTGATACACACGCAATCGGACGATGTGTGGTCATCGTCCCCAATGGCTTAGGCCGAGAGCCATCCACCTTTACAGAATGAAATTTAAAGAAAAAATGAAGAAGTTGAAAATTTGTTCAGCGCCGACGGTGCTGTTTGACAGAGAGCGTAAATTATTTAATTGAAAACTGGCGCCGAAGGTGCCAGAATGGGCGTCGTCGGCACTTATGGTGGTTCAGGCCCTATTTATGGAAGATTCAACGAATCTGGATGTTTTTTGAAGAGTTTTTGGATGCACCTATTGAGAACCGACTCTATGCTCTATTTGGGGCTAAAATTCATCAGAAAAACTCTCTCTCTTGGTCATCATTCACCCCCCCTTCATTCCTCTTTGTCTCTCCTTGCTCATTTTCGCCACACTTCGCCTCCACAAACTTTTTCCATTTTCATTTCACCACCATTTAGGAGTCTATTAGTGATTTTTCTTTAAGAGTTTAGAGTTTTTACGGTGAGATTAA
>NW_018165689.1:1135-25569 GCF_001263595.1 Phalaenopsis equestris | reverse complement strand
GGATTAAATACCCTCCTGGCCTAGCCACAAATTTAGGGACTAAAACTTGTATTAGCCAATGATTTTCTATAACATTTTATCAGGGTAGAGAATTAAAACTGCTCCTATTTGGCACAATACATATTAGAAACATTTATCTCATCTCATTTTACCAAAACCTCATTGTAGTGGGAAAGGTACTTTTCACAAAAGAAATCTTCATCACATAACATAGTTAATAGTTTAGTAGTTACTGTTTAAACTTTGTATTTCAATTTTGTTATTATTTAAATAATTTAGTTATGATAATATCCCATCCTTCAAAATTAGTGACAGTGATTTTATTTTGACTTTCTGTGAATTTCCTAATAAATTTATCATTTCAAATTTAAACGTTCCCCGTGGGATCGATATTCGGGGATTAAATAGAAAGTCCTTTATTACTTGATAACGATACGTGTACTTGCGTAGAAAACATATACTGATAACGAAACATATACTTGCGTAGAATCCCAACATTAATTGCTTAAATTTCTTATTCATAAAATATTACATCAAGCTTTTGACACCATTGCATAGCGAAGTTAATTATATAATTTTTACACAATTATATTATGGGATCAAGTTTTTGGCGCCGTTGTCAGGGAAGGTAACGGTAAATTAAATAGATTTGGTAAATTAGGAGATTTAAAGATAATGATTTAGAGATAATATAACTATTAAAAAAAATTAAAAAATTTTAAAAACTAAATAGAAATATATTTTTATTTAAGAGTTATTTTGAAGAAAATTTTCTTAGCTTATTATATTTATTTATGAGAAATATTGGATCTGAAGGTTTAGTACCTTACAATTAAAAATTAGAGCGTACTATTAGAAAAATTCATAAACAACAAAAAGAAATTAAAAATTTAAACGAAATGGTGAATAACTTAAATAATCAAATAAAAAAAATTGACAAAGACCTTTAAAAGATTATGCTAATCCATCAGCAGATGAACATCACTTGACTAATCAAAATCCTGATGTTGTTGCTAATTCATTTGAGCTTAAATCTGTTATTATCCAAATAGTACAAAATAATGTGTTTGGAGGAATACCTACTGAAGATCTAAACATACATCTTGCTATTTTTCTTGAAATTTGTGCTACTTTTAAATATGACAGAGTGTCTAATGATGTTGTTAGGCTTAGATTTTTTCCTTTTTCATTATGGGATAAAGCCAAGGCTTGGTTAAATTCATTAGCACCTAGATCTATCAGAACTTGGGGAGAACTATCACAAAAATTCTTAGCTAAATATTTTCCACCCTCGAAACTGCTAAGCTTACAAATGATATTACATCTTTTTGTCAGTTTGAAGCGGAATCAATATATGAAGCTTGGGAAGGATTTCAAGAACTTCTTAAAAAATGTCCACACCATGTTCTACCAGATTGTTAATAATTCAAACATTTTATAATGGATTAGTAGGATAAATTAGATCTATTATAGATGCTACTGCGGGTGGATCACTAATGTCAAAACCTTTTAATGAAACATATTCTTTAATTGAAGAATGGCTACTAACAATTTTCAATGGCCTTCTGAAAGGGTAAATCCTAAGAGAGTAGCTAGTATTCATGATTCTGATGCAATGTTTATTTTAACATCACAAATTGCTACTATTTCGAAAAAGATTGATCAACTAGGAGTGAACTATTCTCAAATACCCCAATATTAGAGGAAGATTTACTAGGACAAATCATTGATACTCAATCATCTTATGAAACTTTAAATGCTATAAATAATTGAAATAACAATTCCTATTATAAATTTTATAATCCTGGATGAAAAAATCACCCTAATTTTAGTTGGAACAATTATAACAATTTGGTGACTTCTTCCAGAAATTTGAACAACCAAAGAAATCCTAGTTATTTACCTTATTATCCTTGTGGATTTAACTCTATTCCTAACCCATGAGTTAAGGAAAAGAAGTTGATGATGGAAGAAGTAATGTTAAACATGGGAAATCAAATACAAAATCAAGGGGCTGCTATTAGACATATTGAAAATCAATTAGGACATATTGCTACTGCACTTAGTAACAGACCTTATGGAATTCTTCTGAGTACGGTGGAAGTTAATTCAAAATATCAAAATAAGGAGCAAATTAAAGTTATTCGTTATTTACCTTATTATCCTTGTGGATTTAACTCTATTCCTAACCCATGAGTTAAGGAAAAGAAGTTGATGATGGAAGAAGTAATGTTAAACATGGGAAATCAAATACAAAATCAAGGGGCTGCTATTAGACATATTGAAAATCAATTAGGACATATTGCTACTGCACTTAGTAACAGACCTTATGGAATTCTTCTGAGTACGGTGGAAGTTAATTCAAAATATCAAAATAAGGAGCAAATTAAAGTTATTCAACTACAAAGTGGAAAAGAAGTTGAAGCAAGGATCCAAAGAGAAACTGAAGTTGATGAAGAGAAGGAAGAAATGGAAAGTGACCAAAATGAAAATGAACAAACACAGGGTCCTTTAAAAAAACCATTACCTCTGTTTCCTCAAAGATTGAAGTAGAAGAACAAAGATAAACAATTTACAAAATTTTTGAAAATCCTTAAGAAGTTAACGATAAACATTCATTTTGTTGAAGCTTTGGAACAAATGTCAAGTTATGTAAAATTTATGAAGGATATACTAAACAAGAAAAGGAAGTTTACAGATCATGAGACCGTTGCACTCAGTGAATGAATAGTGTAGTGCTAATTATTCAAAAAAGCTTCCTGAAAATTAAGAGATCCTGGTAGTTTTACTATACCTTATGCTATCGCTGAAAACTTTTTTGGAAAAACTTTATGTGATTTAGGAGTGCGTATCAATCTTATGCTTTTATTGATCTTTAAAAATTTAGATTTGGGAGAGATTTCCCCTACTACTGTAACTCTTCAATTAGTTGATCGATCAATAACTTATCCAAAAGGAGTTATAGAGGATGTATTAGTAAAAGTGGATAAATTTATTTTCCTTGTAGACTTTATAGTATTGGATATGGAGGAAGATAAATAAATTCTTATTACTTTGGGGATACCATTTCTTGCATCAGGGAGAGCTATGATAGATGTGCAAAAAGGAAAATTAATAATGAGAGTTAATGATCAAGAAGTAACATTTAATATTGCAAAAGCTACAAAATATCCAACAATAGAAAAGATAATGAATGTTTTAGGATGGAAGTAACTAATTATTTGAATAATGAGCAATTTAAGGAAGAGTTTGAAGAAAAATTAAGGCAAGAAGAATTTTTTGAGAACAAGGACGAAATAAAAGAAAAAGATTTGGATTATATTCTGGGAAAATTTGAAAATTTAGACTTATTGAAAAATGATAATAAAATTCTTATTCCTTTAAGTATTAAACCACTTGAACTTGAACTGAAAATATTACCTTCCCATTTAAAATATGTGTTTTTAGGAGAGTCATCTACATTGTCTGTTATTGTATCTTTAGAATTAAATGAAATTCAAGAATAAAAATTAAAAGAGATGTTGAAAAGATATAAAAAGGCTTTTAGATGGACTTTAACAGATATTAACGGAATTAGTCCTTCTATTTGCATGCACAAAATTCTATTAGATGAAAATATGAACCTTAAAGTTAAAGCTAATCCCAGAGGAGATTAAACCCAATAATGAAAGAAGTTGTTAAAAAAGAAATTTTAAAATGAATAGATGCTAGAATTATATATCCTATTTGTGCTTGAGTAAGTCTGATTCACTGTGCTCCAAAGAAAGGAGGAGTGACCGTTGAAGAAAATTAGAAAAATGAATTAATTCCAATAAGAGAAATTACTGGTTGGCGAATTTGTATTGACTATAGAAAATTAAATATGGCCACCAGAAAAGATCACTTTCCTCTACCTTTTCTAGACCAAATGTTGGATAGATTCGCTAGGAACAAATATTATTGTTTTTTAGATGGATATACCGGTTATCACCAAATTCCAATTGCTCCAGAGGATCAAGAGAAGACAACATTTACAAGCACATATGGAACATTTGCTTTTCGTAGAATGTTTTTTGGACTATGCAATGCACCTGCAACATTTCAAAGATGGATGATGTCAATTTTTAGCAATTTTATTGAGCATGGAATGTAAGTGTTTATGGATGATTTTTTGGTATTTGGAACTTCGTTTGAATTATGTTTAAATAATTTAGAAAAAGTTTTTCTGGAAGTATGTTAAAGAAATCAACCTAATACTAATTTGAGAAAAATGTCAATTTATGGTTGTAGGAGGAATTGTACTTGGGCATAAAATTTTTGAAAATGACATGAAAGTAGATCCTACAAAAATTTACGTTATTGAAAAATTACCACCACCGACTAATGTTAAAGGGGTAAGAAGTTTTTTAGGACATGCTAGTTTCTACAGGCGTTACATAAAAAATTTTTCTAAAATAACTAAGAACTTTTAGAAAAAGACACAAAATTTTATTTTAACGAGGAATGCATAAAATCATTGGAATTATTTAAAGAAAAATTAATCACTGCACCTATAATAGTTCCACTTGATTTGGAAAAATCATTTGAAATAATGTGCGATGCTAAGGATTATGCTATTGGGATTGTTTTAGGACAAAGACACAATAAAGTTTTTTAAGTAATATATTATGCTAGTAAAACTCTAAATGAAGCTCAAATTAACTACACTACTACTGAAAGAGAGTTACTCGCTATTGTTTATGCCTTTGATAAATTTAGACCTTACTTAATTAGAACTAAATGTATAGTGCATACATATCATTCTATTATTACTTGATGCAAAAGAAGTATGTTAAACCAAGATTAATTAGATGGATACTTCTATTGCAAGAGTTTGATTTTTCCATAAATGATAGAAAGGGAAATGATAATTAAATAGCTGAGCATTTGTCTAGATTAGAAAGAGAAATATTAACTAATTTTGCAAATGAAATATTAGAAAATTTCCCTGATGAATAATTATATAGTATTGATGAAATGAATGTACCGTGGTATGCCGATATAGTAAATTATATTCTTAGTGATATTTTACCACCTAATATCAAAAATCCATAATTAAGGAAATTTATATATGATTAAAAATTCTATTTTTGGGATGACCCATATTTATATAAATAATGTAAAGATCTAGTCATTAGAAGATGTGTGCCTTATGAGGAAACTCAACAGATAATTGAAAGATGTCATGATTTAGAATTTGGATGACATTTTGGAACAAATATAACTACATATAAGATTTTTCAAGATGGATTTTATTGGCCTACTCTTTTTAGAGATGTTAATAAATATATTAAAACATGCAATCGATGTCAACGAGTAGGAAATATTTCTAGAAGAAATGAAATACTTCTAAATTACACATTAGAACCTGAAATTTTTGATGCGTGGTGAGTGTGGGGATTATATTTTATGAGACCATTTATGCCTTCATTTGGAAGAACTCATATATATTACTTGCAGTTGATTATATGTCCAAATGGATTGAAGCTATTGTTGTACTTAGATGTGATGCTCGGAAGAGTAATTATTACTGATGGGGGATCTCATTTTAGGAATAAAATAATCGAAAAAAATAATTAAGAAATATGATATTATGCATAGATTCTCTACTGCTTATTATCCTCAGACTAGCGGTCTAGCAGAGATATCAAATCGTGAAATTTAACAAATTTTAGAAAAAACTGTAAATCCTTATAAATTGGATTGGTCTGCTAGATTAAATACTGCATTATGAGCATGCATGATTGCTTATAACACTCCTATAGAAATGTCCCCATATAGACTTATTTTTTTGAAAAACATGTCATTTACTAGTAGAATTGGAGCATAAAGCGTTTTGAGCTATTAAGGAATTTAATTTTAATTTAAAGGATTCTAATAAGAAAATATTACTGCAACTCAATGAACTTGAGGAAATTAGAAATGAAGCATATGATAATGCAAAAATCTATAAAGAGAAAATGAAAATATGACATGATCGGGGAAGATTATTCAAAAGAAGTTTGAACCGGGACAAAAAGTTTTACTATATATTACTTAATCATAATTGAAATCCAGATGGTTAGGACCATTTAAAGTGATTAAAGTCTATCATGACGGAACTGTTGTTATTAAAAATCATAACTCTGAAAAGATATTTAAAGTAAATGGGCTTCAATTGAAACATTATTATGAAGGGCACATACCACAATTTAAAGAAGTCTTAATGTTAAGTCAACCTAACTAATCAAATGGTATGTCAGGCTAACGACATTAAACCAAGCGCTTTGTGGGGGACAACCCACATATAAATCTATATATATCTATGCATTACAATTTTGTTTGATAAGTGTTCATATATTAGAAGAGTATAATCCTACACAATTTTATACATTATAAATTAAGATAAATACTGGTATTAGAGGAAATTTGGAATCGAACTGAACAAAAACATGAAAAGACGCAATTTTGGGCTCTGGCGCTGACTGCGCCAGCATGGGTGCAGACAGACCAAAGGGCCGACAGTGCCATCAGGAGCACTGACGGTGCTGATAACAGTTAGAAGGTTTAGGACGAATTTTGGCGGACTTTGACAAGATTTTGCTCCATAATAACCGTTAGGAGGTGTTTTTAAAGTCCTAAAAACTGCCTTGGACGACCAAAAATATCCTATTTTCAAATTTCATGGCCTCCAATTCTAGAAATACTTCCACGTATGGAGTTTTCAATAGAAGAAAGTTTATTAGTTTTAATGCACAAATATTATACAAAAAAGTTATTACAAAGAAGAGGCTTATCAAGGAGAGAGGCTTTGTTAATCACAAATTGATTAATACAAGTTCTTCGATTAATAAAATCATTGTACAATGATGATGAGAAGTTTTGTGCTACACTACCACTGCAGTTGTTGTACCAGTAGTGAAGGAGTTCTATGTCAACTTACATGGAATTAATCAAGGAGTGGTTTTCATACAAAGTATGGCTGTACCATTTACTCTAGCACAAATAAATGAGTTGTATATGATAAAAAGCATTCCAATTTATAATTTTACAAATTTTATCCCTACCAGAGATTTGATGCAAGATGTCTATAATTTTTTTATGGATGAAAGTGATATTTGGGAAATGCGAGATGAAGGATATGTTAGTTTCTTTGCTTCATTGCTTAATCCAATATCGAAGTAATGTCATTTCTTCATTTCTGCAAAATTACTCCCTACCATGAAGATTAGTAGAGTCACCAGAGAAAGTGTTATTTTGAACTATTGCATTCAAATGGAAAAACCAATTGATGTAGGATCTATCGTTTTTAAATATGTTATGGGTATTATTATGAATGGGCCAATTTATGGGATTGAGCATCCTTCCACAATTTTTTTACTTTGCAGTCACTCTCAAGTTCCATATGAAAGTTGGGAAAAAGATGTATTACCTTGGGAGCCCATGATTCATATTGATGATAATTATGTTGGGAATGTGAATGAAGCATTAGATACTATCTTAGAGCATTCATCAAATGCTACTATCTAGATACTATCTTAGAGCATTCATCAAATGCTTCAACTCCTGCCACCAATTTTTGGAAGTTCACTTGCTTTGGAAAAGAAATTGAAGAAAATTGAAAGAGAATTTCAGAGTATTACAAATGCAATAGGAGATCGTAAGTACCTTTTCAATCACCTATATTGGAGGATGAAAGAGAATTTTGATCATACCAGAACATTGGAAGCAGGATTGTGCAGAAGTTTAACGAAAAAAGATGGATCGAAGAAAATTTGACTGATCAATTCCCGTACCGAACCTTCTACAATCTGTATGTTCATTATCAGTATATGGGAAATATTTGAGGAGAAGAAAGCACTGAATATGAGGCAGAATAATTGGAAAATTTGAACTCTCTACTAGTTTAAAATACTTATGTAGTTAATGTGATTGTGTGGATTTGATTTAGTTTGCTTTGATTTAGAATTTTGAACTTTGATTGTGTGTATAGTTTTGTGTCAACATTTAGTTTTCTGGCTTGATTTCGACACTGATTTATAATTTAGCTTCTAATATGTGTATTGTGATTAGAAAAATGTGTTTGTAAAAGTGTATTTTTATATATAAAAGTTAGTTTGTTATTTTTTTGTGAAAATGATTGTTTGTGAAAATATTTGTCAGTGAATTATTATTAGATAAGGATTTGGGTTTAAAAATAATAAATACAAAGACTTTGGAAAAAGCTGAAAGGAAATTGAAAATTGAATAAATAAAAAAAATGGAATTTTTGACCTGTAGCGCCAACGATGCTGACATGGCGCTAACAACTCCCTCAACCTGAGAATAGCCTTTAACCATTTAAATTTTGTGATTTTCACCGTAAACCACCATTTTTACCATTTGAGTCACCTTCAACCTACAGTTTATTCACCTAAGGCTTACATTTTCTTGGATTTTAGGCAATTTTAAGGCAAAGGAACTTTGAATTTCATCTTCTCTAGGTAAGAGCTACACTTTGAATTAAATTTTTCTAATTTTTACCAAGGATTTATCTCACATTGTTGAGATTCAAAAATTTTGGAATTTTTAAGAGATTTTGACAAAATCATTTGGTGAAGAACTCTTACTTAGTAGATTTAAGTTTAAAGCGTTTTACCTTGTGATTTTAATAAATTTTGGACTTGTGATTTTCTTTTTCAAAGTTTGTGATTGTCGGAATTTTCAGAATTTATTCAGATTTTTTCAAAGTTTCCTTAGATTTCTTATGACACTAAGGACGAGCAAAGGAAAAAAGAAAAGTAGATTATGATGAACAAAAAGTTGTTAGCTTCAGAGCTAGTGCTCGATTCAATAGTCTACTAGAGCATAAAAAAGTAATTCCTAAAAGTGATTCAATAGTGCGCGATTAATTAATGCTCGACAGTGAGAAAATTTTTGTCATTTTACTTCCAATGTAATTATTGATTATTGGTGTAGTGATATTGGTGTAGTGATAGAATTCTATGCCAACTTTACTGAGGCTTTTGACGATGTTATTATTGTTCGTGGAAAAATGGTAGCATTTTCTCCAGGAAAAATTAATGAGTTTTATCAGTTAGAAGATGTTTGTAGTTGCTTGTATAAATCATTTTCTACTACTAATGAGGCATTGGATGAGGTTATTTTCTTTCTGACTGATGGAAGAGGAACCTGGAAAGTGAAAATTAATGTTAAGGTAAACTTTCCTCTTTCTATGCTTAATGTAATATCTAAGGCATGGCATTACATTATTTCTGGAAGAATTATTCCGAAAACTCATCATAGTGAGGTGAACAAAGATAGAGCCATCCTGAACTTCTGTATTCAGCAGTTGATGAGGATAAATGTAGGCTCTATTATTTATATGAATTCTAGATATATTCCTTTGAGAGGGACCACTGGTGGTTTGTCACACCCTGCACTTATTTTTACACTTTGTGCACAGACAGGGGGTCTATGGAAGAAAGGATTGAGCTTCTAAAACCTATTGGTCCTACCAATATAAAGACATATGAATCTCATGTTGGATGGAGGTCTGGAAGTAAAACCATAGATATTCCTTCTACTTCGAGGACCCCTACTTCTAGTGACCCTACTAACCAAGAACTTTTGGACAAGATAATGATCCAGCAGAGAGATATCTTAAGAATGGATCATAGATTGCATAACATGGATGCCAAAAATACTCACACTGATGATTTGATAAGGCAAAAGTTTGAATATGTTGCTGATTATGATGATGCGCTGGTGAGATACATGAAGGGTGATCATTCAGTTCAGTTTCCTACTCACCCTATTTTTACTCCATATCAGAGGCAGAATTTGGATGTAGAAGAAGAAGATGATGATGATGATTAGTGATTTTTATTTTATTTTATGTTTGATTGTACTTTGTTATTTTGTTATTTGTTTTTATTATATTGTTGAGACTGTTTGTTATTAGATTGTGAGACTCTGTTTTATTTTTGATGTTATGTTGTGAAATTGTAGTTTGTAAAACTGTTTTCATTTTTGGAATTCAGTTTAATTCTGTTTTTTTATATTATATTTTGTTAAATGTATTGTAATTAACTCTTTCTCAATAGATTTTATATGTATTATTGTATTATGTGCAATTTAATGTTGGTCTTGTAGTTTTTTATATATTAGCACCTGCAATATTTCAAAATTAAGTTTCAAAATAAAAACCTTCAACAGTTATATCTTTTCTTTATGTATTTGATGTTTTCTTTTATATCTTTTCTTTATGTATTTGATGTTTTCTTTCACCCTTTTTTTTTAGTTCTTCATGCTAAATCTTTTAAAAATTTAAGTTTGGGTGGGAAAGAAAAATATTTTTTTAAAAAAAGAAAAACTTAATTTATTTTTCCTCACTTAGCTATATTTTCAAAAAAAAAATTAAATTTAACTTGACCTTTAGTATTAGGGGTTAACATTAGATAAATATATTTATGTTTCTAAATATATAGAAAACTTAAGTAAAAATTTTCAATAATAAAGGTATTTTTCTCTTTTAAGTAAAGAAAAATGTATTTCTGAAATAATAAAAAATCTTAAAGGTTCATGTAAGAAGAAAAGAATTAAACTTTATGAAATCTTTAAGCTAATATAAATTTGTTAAGTGAAGAAATGTGAAAAGATTTTTACTTTAAGAAGAGGATAGTGAAGTTCAAAATCATTAAAGGCTATCGAGATATAGTAATCCTCACACATAAAAAAAAAGAAAAAAAAAAGAAAAAAAAAGCTTTGGGGAGAAGCTTGAGAAGATGCCTAATTAAAAATTGGCTTCACTTGAATCAAGTTAAGGAAGAAGACTTTGCTATATTTTCTAAACATTTATTTGGGTATTAGTTTGATTACTAGTAAAATTTTATGAAGTTCTTTTTCATATGAATACTTTAAGTGGCTTTAATATGACAATTTGCAATTCTTCTTGAAAAGACTAGAGAATAAAAAATCTTCGACTTGATTGCTAAATATTCTTATACCCTTAGTATTAACTGGAGTTGTTTTGAATTTTTCTTAAGTTATGCTATTGTATTTAGTGGACTAAGATATAGAATTCTAGAAGTTAAATTATTTGCCATAAGTCATATTTTTATATAGTAGAGGAGGTTACTTGGGACAAGTAACATGTAAGTTTGGGGAATTTTGATACACCGAAAATATATGCATTTTTAAACTCATATTTTACACTCATTTTTTGTGATATTGCACTTTAATGGAAGGCATTTTGATGTTTTCTTGCAGGTTGTTGATTTTTAGGGCTTAAAGCAAAAAGGAAGAAAGGTAGCAAAAAGGATGAAATTTAGAGCAAAAATTAAGAAGTTGAAAATTTGTTCAGCGCTGACGGCACCAGACTGGGCGCCGACGGCAGCAGACTGGGTGCCGACGGTGCTTATGGCTGTTCAGTCCTTGTTTCTAGAATATTCAACAAATATGGACGCTTATTGAGAGTTCTTGGATGCACCTATTGGAGAACCAACTCTAGGCTCTATTTGGGGCCAAAATTCATAAGACAAACTCTATCTCTTGGTCATTATTCACCCCCCCTTTATTCCTCTTCATCCCTCCCTGCTCATTTTCGCCACACTTTGCCTCCATACAATTTTTCCATTTTCATTCCACCACTATTTAGAGTGATTTTTATTTAAAAGTTTAGAGTTTTTGTGGTAAGATTAAGTGTGAATTCTTCTCTGAGAGTGTTGGAGAAGGAGAAAAGTGAGAGATTTATTCTTCCTACATTTCTTAGAGAGGCTACAAAGGATTTGCTTTGAGAAAGAGTTTCAGACAAGTGTTATTTGTTTATTAGTGTTGTATGAACATTCTTTTATGTATGAAATTTGTGTTTTGTTGTATCTTTCTCATGAAGTTTGAGTAGTTTACTTTATCATTCTCCCTACTCTGAGATATGGTGAAATGAAGAGATAATATGGATGTGCCACTATTAAAATATAAAATAAATTGTGATGATTTTTCAACTCCGAACTTAATTTACTTTTCGATCTGGCCAATTGAATTGTTAAAATGTGTTGTAAAACATATGATCTAGGAAATTGAGTATGAGTTCTACAGCAGAGTGAGGATTACATTTGATTCCATGAAGTAGAATTTTGTTCATCAAATTAAGTGCAAATAAATAGGGAAATATACTTTGTTGGGTGTAGAATTGGAGAATCTTTAGGGTGAAAGACTAATATCCCCAATTTGATCTTAGTGTTTAAAAACTAAAGTGAGAGTTAGCTTTCAGGTGAAGGGAAGTGGGAGCTAGTATCCTCCTAACATAACCACGGATTTAGGGACTAAACCTGGGAGTTGCCAATGATTTTCTATAACACTGTATCACGGTAGAGAATTAAAACTGCTCCTATTTGGCACAATACATATTAGAAGCATTTATCTCATCTCATTTTACCAAAATCTCATTGTAGTGGGAAAGATGCTTTTTCACAAAAGAAATCTTCATCACATAAACATAGTTTAATAGTTTAGTAGTTATTGTTTGAACTTTGTAATTCAATTTTGTTATTAGTTAAATATTTTAGTTCTGATAATATCTCAACATTTGAAATTAGTGACAGTAATTTCGTCTTTCATTTTGACTTTCTGTGAATTTCCTAGTAAATTTATCATTTTAAATTTAAACATTCCCCGTGGGATCAATATTTGACACTTAAATAGAAAGTACTTTATTGCTTGATAACGATACGTATAATCCCAACATTAATTGCTTAAATTTTTTATTCATAAAATTTTGCATCAAGCTTTTTGCACCGTTACATAGTGAAGTCAACTATATATTTTTTACACAACTATATTCTCAGAATCAAACTCTATAAAATTTGATTATGTATATATTTTTGTGTCGGCGTTCTAGTGTTGTGGTTTAATTTTGACGCTGAATTATAATTTAGTTTGCTTTTTGTATGTGAAAGTGTGATTAGAAAAGTGTATTTGTAAGAATTGAATTTTCAAATATAAAATTTAGTTTGGTGTTGTTTGTAAAAATACTTGTTTATGAATTATTTTAAGATGAAAATTAGTGTTCACAAGGACTAATTAGACTTTGGAGTGAATTGAAAGAAAGTTGCAAATTGTGAAAATTGAAAAATTGAATTTTTGGCCACTGGCACCGACTGCGCCGTCGACCCTAAAGTACCCAAATCTCTTAAAATTCAAGATTTGCACAGTAAAAACACCATTTTTACCCTTTCAATCACCTTCAACCTCCGATTTGTGCACCTAGGGCTTAGTATTGCTTGGATTTGAGGCGATTTTAAGGCAAAAGAAGTTCGGATTTCATCTTCTCTCGGTAAGAGCTATAGTTTGAACCCAAATTTTTTTATTTTCACTAAGGATTTATTATACATTGACGAGATTTGAAATTTTGAAATTTTTTGAGAAGATTTTGAAAAAATCCTTTGGTGAAGAACTCTTACTTAGTAGATTTAAGTTTAAAACGTTCCACATTGTCATTTTTGGAATTTTGGAAATTTATTTGAATTTTATCAAAATTTCTTAGATTAACATGGCATCGAGAATGAGCAAGGGAAGAGGATTATAATGATAAAAAAATTGTCAACTACAAGGCGAACATTTGTTTCAATAGTCTGCTTGCAACTAAGAAAGTAATTTCGGATCAAGGATTTAAAAATCCTGGTGGAGAAGTCAAAAGATTAATTAATGCTCGATAATGAGAGAATTTTTGTTACTTTACTGCCGAGGCTATTATTGGTATAGTGATGGAATTCTATGCCAACTTTAAGTGAACTTCTGAGGACTACGTTTTTGTCCAAGGAAAAATGGTGGAATTTACTCTAAGAAAAATTAATGAATTTAATCAGTTAGAGGACGTATATAGCTGTCAGTACAAATCATTTTCCGCTACAAATGAGGCCTTAGATGAAGTTATTTTATTTCGTACTGATGAAAGAGGAGCTTGGAAGGCGAAGAATAATGTTAAGGTAAACTTCCCTCTTTCTATGTTTAATGTAGTATCTAAGGCCTGACACTACTTTATATTTGCTAGAATGATACAAATAAATCATCATAGCAAGGTTACAAAGGATGGAACCATCTTGAATTTTTGTATCCAGCAGATGATAAGGATAGATGTAGGCTTTATTTTTTATAGAAACACTCATTCAATTACTTTGGGTAAGATTACTAGTGGATTAGCACACCATGCCCTGATCTTCATACTATGTGAACAAGCAAGAGTTGATTTTAGAACGGATGAGGAGAGGATTGAACCTCTAAGACGTATTGGGCCTACAAATATTAAGACTTACGAATCTTATGTTCGATGAAGATCTAGAAGTAGGAGTAGGGATATTCCTTCTACTTCTAGTACCCCTACTCTCCAGTGACAAAGGATGGAACCATCTTGAATTTTTGTATCCAGCAGATGATAAGGATAGATGTAGGCAAGAGGCCAGAAATGCACATAATGGTGATTTGACATGGCAGAAGATTGAGTATGATGCTTCTTATGATGATACGATGGTTAGATACATGAGGGGTGACCACTCAGTTCAGTTTCCTAGTCACTCTATTTTTACTCAGTATCAACATCAAAACTTTGATGTAGAAGAAGAAGAAGAAGATGATGACTAGTGATGTTTTAGTTTGATCTTTTGTTTTGTTCATAGTTGGTTGTACTTTATTGTTATTGTTTGTTTTTAGAGTGTGATACTTTGTTTTATTTAAGATGTTATGTTATATTGTGAACAGTAGGATTGTAAAATTGTTTACATTGGAAATCATTTTAGTACTGTTATTAGTTTTTAGTACTTTGTTGAATGTATTTGTAGTAAATTCTTTCTCAGTAAATTTTTATATGTATTATGTGTTACTTAATGTCTTAAGTCTTGTAGCTTTTTATATTAGCACCTGTAAAATTTCAGAGTTAAGTTTCAATATCAGAAGCTTCAACAGGTAAGATTTTCCTTTATATATTAAAATTTTTCTTTCACCCTATATGTTTTAAGTTTTACGTGCAAAATCTTTTAAAATTTTAAATTTAAAAGGGAGGAAAAATTCCTTTTTAAAGAAAGAAACTTAATTTTATTTTATCCTCAATTAGCTATATTCTCAAAATTTTTAAATCTAACATCACCTTTGGTATTAGAGGGTAACTTTAGATAACTATATATTTCGTACTGATGAAAGAGGAGCTTGGAAGGTGAAGAATAATGTTAAGGTAAACTTCCCTCTTTCTATGTTTAATGTAGTATCTAAGGCCTGACACTACTTTATATTTGCTAGAATGATACAAATAAATCATCATAGCAAGGTTACAAAGGATGGAACCATCTTGAATTTTTGTATCCAGCAGATGATAAGGATAGATGTAGGCTTTATTTTTTATAGAAACACTCATTCAATTACTTTGGGTAAGATTACTAGTGGATTAGCACACCATGCCCTGATCTTCATACTATGTGAACAGGCAAGAGTTGATTTTAGAATGGATGAGGAGAGGATTGAACCTCTAAGACATATTGGGCCTACAAATATTAAGACTTACGAATCTTATGTTCGATGAAGATCTAGAAGTAGGAGTAGGGATATTCCTTCTACTTCTAGTACCCCTACTCTCCAGTGACTTATGGAGCAATTGATTATCCAACAGGGAGATATCTTGAGAATGAAAAGCAGAATGGAAAATATAGAGGCCAGAAATGCACATAATGATGATTTGACATGACAGAAGTTTGAGTATGATGCTTCTTATGATGATACGATGGTTAGATACATGAGGGGTGACCACTCAGTTCAGTTTCCTAATCACTTTATTTTTACTCAGTATCAACATCAAAACTTTGATGTAGAAGAAGAAGATGATGATGATGACTAGTGATGTTTTAGTTTGATCTTTTGTTTTGTTCATAGTTGGTTGTACTTTATTGTTATTGTTTGTTTTTAGAGTGTGATATTTTGTTTTATTTAAGATGTTATGTTATATTGTGAACAGTAGGATTGTAAAATTGTTTACATTGGAAATCATTTTAGTACTGTTATTAGTTTTTAGTACTTTGTTGAATGTATTTGTAGTAAATTCTTTCTCAGTAAATTTTTATATGTATTATGTGTTACTTAATGTCTTAAGTCTTGTAGCTTTTTATATTAGCACCTGTAAAATTTCAGAGTTAAGTTTCAATATCAGAAGCTTCAACAGGTAAGATTTTCCTTTATATATTAAAATTTTTCTTTCACCATATATGTTTTAAGTTTTAAGTGCAAAATCTTTTAAAATTTTAAATTTAAAAGGGAGGAAAAATTCCTTTTTAAAGAAAGAAACTTAATTTTATTTTATCCTCAATTAGCTATATTCTCAAAATTTTTAAATCTAACATCACCTTTGATATTAGAGGGTAACTTTAGATAACTATATTTGTGTTTCTAAATATATAGTAAACTTAAGTAAAAGCTTTCAATAATAATGATTAATTTTAAAGATTAAGATATTTGGTATAAGAGAATAAGACTATGTTTTTCTATTATAAGTAAAGGAATTTATCTTTTTAAAGTGCTAAATAATCTTAGAGATTCATGTAAGAAGAAAAGAATAAAACTTTATGAAAAATCTTTAAAGCTAATATAAATTTATAAAGTGAAGGAATGTGAAAAGTTTTTAACATTAAGACGGGGATAGTGAAGTTCAAAATCATTCAAGGCTATCCAGATATAGTAATCCTCACATAAAAAAAAGAAAAGAAAAAAAATGATTGAAAATGATCTTGAAAATCTTGAAAAAAAAGGAAAGAAAAGAAAAAAATGGGAGAAGAAGCTTGAGGAGATGCCTAATTAAAAATTGGCTTCACTTGAATCAACTTAAAGAATAAGTCTTGGCTACTTTTTCTAAACTTATATTTAAGTATTAGCATATTTACTAGTAAAGTTTCATGAAGTTCTTTTTGATATGGATGTTCTAAGTGATTTTAATATGACAATTTGCAATTTTCCTTGAAAAGAGTAGAGAATAAGAAATCTTAGACTTGACTGCTAGATATTCTTATACCTTTAGTATTAACTGGAGTTATTTTTCATCTTAAGTTATGTATGCTATTGTATTCAGTGGACTAAAATATGGAAATATAGAAGTTAAATTCTTCATCATAAGTCACATCATAAGTCATATTTTTTATAGAAGTTAAATTCTTCATCATAAGTCATATTTTTATGTATTAAAGGATTTAAGTTTGGGCAAGTAAGATTTAAGTTTGGGGGATTTTGATGCACTAAAAATACATGCATATTTAGAAAAATATTTTATACTCAATTTTAGTGATATTGTACTTTAAAGGAATGTATTTTTATGTTTTCTTGCAGGTTGTTCAATTTTAGGACTTAAAACTTGAATTTTAGGACTTTTAGGACTTGAAGCAAAAATGAAGTAAAAAGGATGGAATCTGGAGTCAAAATCGCATTTTTTAAGAAATACTCATCGCCGACGGCACCAGGATGGACTCCGATGTTGTAGACCTAAAGAACAGAGGTCGGACTATATTTAGCACCGACGGTGCCAACAGAATTGCTGACGACACCATTTAATAGAGAGCATCAAATTAATTTACGAGCTAGTGGCACTGATGGCGCCAATGTCGGCGCAAGACCTGTTTCTATAAGATTCAAGAAATTTGGACGCTTTTCGAAGAGTTTTTGGATGCACCTATTATATAAACGTCATTAGGCTCTCTTTAGAGTAAAAATTGATCAGAAAAGATCACCTTCGACTGATTTCCACTCTCTTCCACGCTATTTCACATTCCCCACTGCCACTTAGAGTCCATTAGTCATTTATTTCCTTAGAGTTTTGAGTTTTTGTGGTGAGTTTAAATGTGACTTCTTCTCTAAGAGTGTTAGAGAGGGAGAGAAGTGAGAGATTTCTTCTTTGTACATCTTCTAAGAGAGGCTACAAGGGATTTGCTTTGAGAAAGAGTTTCAGATAAGTGTTGTTTATTTATCATTATTGTGTGAACTTTCTTTTATATATGAAATTTGTGTTTTAATGTATCATTCTCATGAAGTCTGAGTAGTTTTCTTTATCTTTCTCCCTACTCTGAGATATAATGAAATGAAGAGATAATTTGGATGTGCCAATTTTAAAAAATAAAACAAACTATGATGGTTTTTCAACTCCGTTCCTAGTTTACTTTTTGATCTGGCCAATTGAATTGGTAAAATATGTTGTGAAACATATGAACAGGGAAATGGAGTGTAAGTTCTACAACAAGAGTGAGAATCACATTTAATTCCATGAAGGAGCATTTCATTCATGGAATTAAGTGCAAATATATAGGGAAATATACTTTGTTGGGTGTAGAAATGGAGATTTTAGGGTGACAGACTAAAATTCCCAATTTGGTCTTAGTGTTTAAGTACTAAAGTGAGCGCTAGCCTTCAGGGGAAGGGAAGGGGAGCTCTCGAGTGAGAACCAATATCCTCCTAGCCTAACCATGGATTTATGGACTAAACCTGACATTAGTCAATGATTTTCTATAACACTGAATCAGGGTAGAGAATTAAAATTGCTCATATTGGGCACAATACATCTTTAAACCAATTATCTCATCTCATTTAACTAAAAACTCATTGTAGTGGGAAAGATGCTTTTTTGTAATATGTTTTTTTATATTAGAAAACTTCATCACATAAAACATATTTTAGCAGTTACTGTTTAAACTTTGTATTTTAGTTTTGCTAATAGTTTTGCTAATAGTTAATAATTTAGTTCTAATAGTATCTCAAACAATTTGAAATTAGTGACATTAATTTGATTTTATTTATGTGAATTTTGTAGTTAATTTATCATTTCATATTTAAACCTTCCTCGTGTGATCGATATTTGGGGCTTAAATAGAAATTCTTATATTACTTGACAACGATATGTATACTTGCGTAGAATCACAAGATAAATTGCTTAAATTTCTTATTCATAAAATAACACATCAAGTTTTTGGCATCGTTGTAAAGCTGAGTCAAATTTATAAAATTTACACAACTATACTTTCGGGATCACATAGCCTTCCCCACAAAATTCCATCAGCTCATTCTATGGATTAAAGGGAGCATGACACATATGCTTCTTACTCATCTTTCTCCTCAAGATGAATTTAACCATGATAAAAGAGATTTATATAAGCTATTTCTCTCCATTGGTGAGGTTTTGAGGTGCTCTCCACCTAAGCTTCCATGTCATGTTTTTGTTTTAAGAGGGAATGACACATGTCCCTTCTTTCATGATGGTGTTATAATGGCTCTTAACTATGGTTAGAATGATGGTTAATGGGTTGGATAAGGTGCCAAATATTTCATGATGGGTCTAATGAGTCATGGGTGACCCATTGATGGCTTTCCATAAATTAGATTTAATTTTGAAAATCAATTATGGGTTTTTTATGTCACATATGATGCCATTTAAATTAGGGTTAAATTTTATAAATCCATTTTTGATTAATTATGTAATTATTCAAAAATGGAGGAAATTATAATATTAACCCATAAGTTGGTCAAAATGATTTTGGGGGTTGACCATTTGTGTTAATTTGGTTCAAAATTGAATATTTTGACCAAATTTGACCATTGTTGACCAGTGTTGACCAGAGTAGACCAATTCTAGTCTAGAGTTGACCAATGTGAGTTACCTAACCTTATCATGGATGGGTTAATCATAAGTCTATGGGCTTTGATTATGTGTCTTGGTTTAGTCATATTATCCAAATCTGACCTCTTAAGTTATTGAGTTGACTTTTGGGTCAATGAGATAATCATTAGGTCATATATTGATCATTTTGACCAAATTTGATTTATTTGGTCAAGGGTTGACAAATATAGCCCATTTGCTGGTCATGCGTCATGGATTGACCATTTTGACCAATTTTGACTATTTAGGTCAAGGTTGATGATCTTGATTTTTATATAGAAGGATTTATGAAGTTGACACCACTATAGCGCAAAAAACTTGATCCTTTTATGAATAGAAAGTTGTGTAAAATTTATATAATTATATGCAGTTGATAATTGGATTCTACGCAAGGATGCATATCAACTTGATCCTTTTACGAATAGAAAGTTGTGTAAAATTTATATAATTATATACAGTTGATAATTGGATTCTACGCAAGGATGCATATCATTATCAAGTAATAAAGGACTTTCTATTTAAGCCCCAAATATCGATCCCACAGGGAAAGTGTAAATTAGAGGTGTAAATTAGCAATGATAAGTTTTACTAGAAAATTTACAGAAAATCAAACAAAATCACTGCCACTAATTTGGAATGTTGAGTTTAAAAAGTATTTAACTAAAATATTTACAAAGTTTTAACTATTAGCAAACAAAATAGAAAACTAAAATATTTAACTATTAGCAAAATAGAAATGCAAAGTTTAAAAAGTAATTACTAATCTGCTAACTATGTTTATGTAATTAAGATTTCTTATGTGAAAAAACATCTTTCCCACTATAATAAGGTTTTATTGGAATGAGATTAGATAAATCTTTATAATATGTATTATGTCAAATAGAAGCAATTATAATTCGTTACTTTGATACAGTGCATAGAAAATCATTGGCTAATCATAGGTTTAGTCCTTAAACCCATGGTTAGGCTGGGAGGATACCGGCTCCCACTCAAGAGCCCCCACTTCCTTTCACCTGAAGGCTAACTCTCGCTTTAATTTTTAAACACTAAGACCAAATTGGGGATTTTAGCCTGTCACCCTAAAGATTCTCCAATTCTACACCCAACAAAGAATATTTCCCTATTTATTTTCACTTAATTCCATGAACAAATTTCTCCTCCATGAAATCAAATGTAATCCTCACTCTATTGTACAACTCATACTCCATCTCCTAGATCATATGTTTCACAACATATTTTAATAATTCATTTGGTCGGATCAAAAAGTAAATTAAGTTCGAAATTGAAAAATCATCACAATTTATTTTAAATTTTAATAGTGGCACATCCATGTTATCTCTTCATTTCACCATATCTCAGAGTAGAGAGAAAGATAGAGGGAACTACTCAGATTTCATGAGAAAGACACAACAAAACACAAATTTCATATATAAAATAAAGTTCAACCAACACAAATAAACAAACGAAACTTATCTGAAACTCTTTCTCAAAGCAAATCCCTTGTAGCCTTTCTTTAGAAATGCAGGAAGAAGATATCACTCACTTTTCTCACTCTGCAACACTCTTACAGAAAGTTTTACACTAAATCTCACCACACATATTCTAAACTATGAAAGAAAAATCACTAATGGACTCCAATATGGTGGTTGAATGAAGATGAATTATGAAGAATGGCGAAAATGGAGCGTGGTGGAACGTTGTGGAGCAAAAAGGAGTCTTAGAGCGAAAAGGAGTCTCTTTCTTAATGAATTTTATCCCCAAATAAAGCCCAAGGTCAGTTCTCTAAAAGGTGCCTCCAAAAACTCTTCAAAAATCGTCTAAATACATCTAACCTTCTAAAATCAGGGTTGAACCACCTTTAGCGTCGTCGGCGCTGCCTCTGGGCGGTGCTGACACTGAGTAAAGTCACAATCTATTTTGTTGTTCTGCACGGTCGGCGCTGAGTACTTCTTCAAAAACGTCATTTTGACTCCACATTCCATCCTTTTTGCTTCTCTTCTGCTTTAAGTCTTAAAAATCAACAACCTGCAAGAAAATATCAAAATACATTCCATTAAAGTGCAATATCACAAAAAATAAGTATAAAGTATGGGTCTAGAAATGCATATATTTTCGGTGTATCAGTTGACCAATATAGTAAATGTGGTGGTCATTAGGTCATGGATTGACCATTTAGACCAATAGTTAGAGAATGGTGTCTGTAGTTGACTAAAGGGTCCACTTTAATCATTTTGGTGTTCTGAAATGATCAAATGATCCAATTTGATCATTTTTAGGGTTTGAACTGATTCATTAGTCCAAATTAACCAAAGTTGACCAGCTTGGTCAAAATTGACCAGTTTGACCAAAATTGACTATTTGGGTCAAAGTTGACCAATTGGGATAATTAAGTGTCAATGTTGACTTTATGATCATTATGGTGGCCATTAAGTCAAAGTTTGACCAGATTTAAGGTTTGTCATTACTGATCTGATCATTTTAGGGATTGTCATTATTAAGATCCAAAAAGAGTGTAGTTATTTCAATTTTTATGGTTTTAATGACCCTAAATATATTCAAGGAAGTCAATGTTGGTAGACCCTTTATCTTGATGATCATAATGATTATTTTCAAGTCTTTTGAATATGTCAAAGAATCTTAAGTCATAAGATTTCCCAAGTTGAATTTGGTCTATGGTTGTGATTTTAAGACCTTCACTAATAGTGAGGTCAACAATGTCCGTGGAATTAAACCCAAGGAATAGAGCGTGAGGTTGGAAGAGGATAGGAAGCAAAGAGGAAGTGAACAGTAGAAAATAAAGCATCTAACCTATTTCTCATGAAATCTTCTCCTCTTTATAAGTATAATAGATACCTGGAGTACATAATTACATTTAAATCCCCCTCCTACACAAAGAACATAGAGATATCAATGTCATCTGTACAATATAGAAACAATTAAAAATATATTAATAAAGAGTTTGCTAGTTGGTCATGATGATTTTGATTGTCGGTTCATAATAATTCATTTGATGATAGCAAGTCGAGTCACGTGAGGAAGACACAGAGGGCTACAAACTAAATTAACCTGTGGGCTGCTTCGCCATATGATCCATCTTTTTAGTTTGTATGACAATGAGCCATCCTTCATTTATGTCGTTGTAGAGTTGTTCTTCGTTTGGCTTGTAATAGAATTGTCTTTCGCTTAGTCGGATGTGAATTGATTCTTCGTTCGTCTACATGTGTCGGTCGACATATCAACTGATGGAAATAACTTTTTAGATCCTTTGAAGTCGCTTTTTTCCTTGGCTTAGCATCACTATGTGACATTCAATAAAATTAATTAACGTTTGACAGACTTGGGTGACTTGACCGTGAGTCCCAAATTGTTTTTCATGTAGCTATAGTTTTTCTTGAGATTCGTGTTGTTGATGTCCTGTCATGAAATGCCATTCAATTCTTATGTAGTTTTATATATAACACCTAAACATCAATTTTTGCACACATAGCACGTTACCTCTGCATGAGGCGTATTCATTTTTTTAAAAAATTAAAATGTGGTATTTTGATGTGGCAAGAAAAATTTGTGTGGTATAAATGTAAAAAAAAAAGTTTAGGTGTTAGATATGAAAATATTTGGGAATTCAACGATTATTTGTAAAGTAAATTATTAGGTGCTTACTTTTTAGCAGCACGAGCATTCAACATTGCACAAACATATTTAAACTCAATATTTGATATTTATGCTTATAAGCCTCATGGCACAAACATATGCATGAATGGTCAATTTGAAGTGATGTTGTTATTTTGTTATGTTGGCGCACCAAAAAATTCTTATGTATTTACAAAATTTAAACTCAATATTTGATATTTATACTTATAAGCCTCATGGCACAAACATATGCATGAATGGTCAATTTGAAGTGATGGTGTTATTTTGTTATGTTGGCAAAGATTCAGTGGTATGCATGTAAATATGACTATTTCAGGTGAAGCTAAAGGCATAATCAGTGAGAGCATTCAGCTCCTAAAAATCGTAATTTTATTTATTAAACTTATTATTATTAAACATGTAAATATTTAATATGACTATTTCAGGTGACTATTTCAGGTAAATATGACTATTTCAGGTGAAGCTAAAGGCATATGCATGAATGGTCAATTCGGCTGGCTGCTATCAGTGAGAACATTCAGCTCCTAAAAATCGTAATTTTATTTATTAAACTTATTATTATTAAATTTCTTACAAAACATGTGCGCCATTTAAAAAAATAAAAAGAAACACAAGAATTTTTACTATATTTATATGAAATGAAATCAAAGAGCATCAAAATTCATAATAAATCTAATTTTGGTTCAAAAAATCTCAATCACAATTTTCTCTAACAAACTGGAAACGAAGAAATAATTAAGTAAAAGTCAAACTTCAATAACATTCCTTACAATGTTCAATAAAATTACAAATTACACCCCCATCTCTCAGAACGTAGCAAGCTCACACCAAACCTTAAGCAGCCAGCCGGAGACTTCTCTATCTCAATGATAGCAGGAATAGTAATAATGATACTTTTATTATTATCATTCATAATTCAAAATCTCAAATACAGCTAGGTGGGATTACAAACCCGGAGCTCCCTCCCTCTACATTTCTACAGAAAGCTTCGGCCTTGTCCTCTCCATCATAGGTCAGCCTTACGTTCCTAAGTTCAATCCCAGCATGGATTGCTCCGGCTACAGTCAAACGTCACCGCCACTACCGTCGCCGACGAACCCCACACATCATCGAACACCACCCCATTGATCTTTATACC
>NW_018165689.1:0-242 GCF_001263595.1 Phalaenopsis equestris | reverse complement strand
CTGTATATATATATATATATATATGTATGTATATCTATGCATGCATATATATCTTCATTTTTGGAGACAATTTAATATATCTATATCTATATATATTTTTTTAGAGACAATTTAAATATTTATATTTGTATCTATATTTGGAGACAATTGAAATATATATATCTGTCTCTATGCATGCATCCATATATATATATATATATATATTTGGAGAATCTATATTACCGTAGAGCCTGTGGGGCAGC
>NW_018165688.1:52370-55889 GCF_001263595.1 Phalaenopsis equestris | reverse complement strand
TACTTTAGCCCGAGTGAAAAATTTGCGTACGTAAGACGTACACAGCGTTGTGTACGTCAGGGAGGTTATTCAGAGGGTATTAGGGGGTTATATCCACGTTAAGAATCCATCTGTAACATATAAATATATGAAAACAGAAGTGTGAAACTTACTAGAAGGTACAAGTATGTTACAGATAGGTTACAAGGAAGTTAAAGGGGGTATAACGCGGATATAACCCTCCAATATTCTCTGAATAACCTCTGTGACACGAGTTGCTGCGTAAGTCTTAGGTACGCAAATTTTTCTCGTGTTTTTTTTATTTTTTTTATTTTTTTTCCATATCAATTCTTATTTTGGAGGACAATTAAAATTTCAAAATTGGAATAGAAATCATAAGAATTGGTGCTGTGTATGTAAATTCCCCAAAAATTTGAACAAAAAAAGAACTGACCGGATTAAGCAGCGTGCTGTGCTCGTTAAACCTATCTTCCAAAACAGCCGACTGCTCCCTAGTTAGCCGGAGCTTTTTCCGGCAACCGCCGCTGCCGCCTTCCTCCACATCACTCCCACCTCCCTCCGCCTCGTTCTTCACCAAAACTTCACAGTTTGAAAATCCAAGGCTCAGGGAAGGCCCTGAGACCGCCGATGAGCTCAAAACCGACGGTTGTGATGTTGTCGTAGGGTCTCGCCTTAACCGGCGGCGGTTTGCCGGCGTGGCGGTCTGGCCTGCTCGGCCCAACCGGAGGAGCAGCAGACCGGATTCGCTTGGGTCGTCGACGACACCCATGCTCGAGAGATGGAGAGAGATATGAACAAAGGAGGTTGGGGGAAAGGAAGGTGTTTTGGAATTTATAATTAAGATGGTCGACCAATGTATAAAATTGGAATATAAATAAATAAACTTAGATTTCATAAAATTATCCTAAAATATTATATCTTTAACTTAGATATTAAGGACGATTATTTACATACATGCCACTGAATAAATTATTTGTTATCTCATTTATGCAAATATTACATCAGGTCTTTGCACGTGGAGTTGCATGCGGAGTCCAATGAAATTATGCCGAGATGATAGACCCGGTAACGCGAGAGAATATTCTCAACATGTTATTTTATATTATTCATGTGTTATTGTATGTTATTCAGGTGTTATTGTGTTCTCGGAATATTCCAAGTGCTATAATAACATAATAACACATCAATAATACTTGAATAACACACAATAACACCTGAATAATACGGGAGGAATATTTTCTTGTGTTACCAGACAGAATTTTTTATTCTAGGTGGCGTGATTTCATTTGACTCCGCACGTAACTCTACGTGCGGAGTCCTGATGTAGTCTTTTATTTTTAAGATGTTATGATGGTGATATTGTTTATGTGATATAAAACATTGGAGTGGTATAAATATAAAAAGTAAAATTTAGATATAAGATATGTAAATACATAAGAATTAGGTCATATATATAGAGTTGGCGTCAATGGCCTGTTGATTGGAGACTCCTCAGCCCGGGGGTTTGAATCTTGTCTGACACAGTTAGCTTTAAAGATATGGTACTTTAATTGTTAGGCACATTAGAGGATAGCTGGAGGTCGTATAATAACTTCTGGTTTTAAACAAATTTTAAAAATTAAATATCATTAAATTTAAATTTTTTCTCCATTTATGATAGAAATGTGGGTTAGGGGTACGAGTTAGGTGGTAAATTATTTCCTAAATAACTATTTTAATATTTACACTATTTTTGTAAGAAATTGCTTGGAATATATCGAGTGCAATTTATCTCAATTATAAAACATTCCCACGTAATATAATTCAATAAAGTAATTACATGTTTATCTTTAATTAAGCGAAATGCGACCGCATTTTTGCAAAAAATATCATTTTTTATATCGAATAAAGTAATTCAATAAAAATGTTATTTAAATAAAAATAGCATTTTTAAGCTAAATTCAATTAGCTTAGGATACTATAATTTAATTTTTTTAAATATGGAGGAAAAAATAGAAAAAGCCAAATCCGTCCAAACATTCAACGTCCCTTAAAGGCTTCTTATTGTATGAATATTATATTCGAAATATTTCATTTTTGCAATGACGGGTCCATTTCAACCATCATCATATAAATTGAGAAAAATATAATTAAGACCAATAATATTTTTTAAATTTGTGTGAAAATTGTAAAATGCTTCTCGAATGATTGATTTCAAAATAATTTATTATTTTCCCTAATTTATAAATGAGCCCAAAAAATGAAAAATTGATTTGCATGCATACCACTAAGGTTGTTAAAAAAGCTCGTTATTCGTGAATATTTCCTGTTCGGTTCGTCAATTAGTTCGTGTTCGATTAGTTTGATAAATAAATGAGACGAACGTGAATAATTTTTTTTCGTTTGGTTAGTTAAACAAGCCAAACACTAACAGTTTATTGTTCGAAATATAAAAGGATTTAAAATAATTATATGTAAAAATTATATTTTATAAATTATAATATATAATAATATTAATTTATGAAAAATATAAACAAAAAAATGAAACCATGTTATTATATTAAATAATAAATATTTAAATTAAAATGTTCTGATAAATAATTAGGGAAACCATAATACTATACATTTATAATTATATATATCTTACATTAATATATTATATTCCATTTTAAATTAAAAACCATAAATCCTTAATAACCTCATGAGTCACAGGGTCTATTTGTTAATCGCCTTTGCATTGGATGTAGGATGTGGCCTTTGCCTCTAGGGAGAAACATTGAGTGAAAGCTCTCAATCTTGGGTTAATGTATTTTCTTCATTACTGACGATGTCGATTTCCTTTGCCTATTTCTCTGCCTCGTTGATAAAAGAGTAACCTTGTCTCATTCTCTCTTGCTTGTGCCTCGTGAGTTGTGATTCGTGACTCATCTCTGTGAATAAGAATCCCTCTTCTTATTTACTCTTTTTTTGTGTGGTTGTCTGGCTAGCCCCTCTCATCTCTGTATAATAAATACAGCATAATTACGTCAATCATTCATCACTATACCAAACCTAACCATAATCGTTGTATGATGTCATAGAATTTATTGCAGCTATCTATTTTTGGACTTATTGTAGGTAGGAATGTAGCCCTACGGCTTGTTTTAGTAGAAAAAATTACACATATACCTCACAATTTATATGTATTTATACATCAAACACTCAAATTTTGATATTTATACTTCTAACTTGTTGGTCTCATAGATTTATGCATGAAAAATAAAATGATGGTGATGTTTTTGATGTAATGTTAAAGATTAAAGTGATATGTTGTAGGTTGATGCATGTTAGAAAATTCACTGTCATAGAGTAATAGATTGTTATCCTAGCATTGCACGAAGATTCAACACATACTCAGATATAAAAAAACAACAAGTAAGATACCAGAAGCTTTTAAGTTGAAAACCCAGAATGGGTAAAAACTACGGGGTCTGACCCAATTATAAAAATTCACTATAAGTTGACGATTACAAAAATTTCTTGTCCCCACATGTGGGAAAG
>NW_018165688.1:46786-51232 GCF_001263595.1 Phalaenopsis equestris | reverse complement strand
TTCCCCCATTTTTTTTTTTTTTTTTGTATTTTACTTTTATTTCCAACTAGTTGAAAAAACTATTAAATTTAAATGTTTTATAACAACATTTAAATTAGCTGAGCTAACCTAATTATTTATGTATACGATAAATTAGTCTTATTATGCATCCTCCACCTCATATTTAGTCCGCGTGCAGTCATGAAATGTTGTAAGTTCTCACATCTTGTCATCTCTTACCTTATAGCTTGTACATCCTGTTCCACTCTGACTATTTGGTCAAAATTTATTGCCTCTGATACTATCGTCGGTGGTAATAACTATTCTGTAAAAAGTAGTTGGATGAAGTGAGTCCAACTATTGCATATATACTCTAGTAAGGTGCTTGAGACCCATGAGCATCATGAATGCCCTCTCATTCGTCTTGATGTTTTCATCCTCGAGATTTAAACCTTTTTCAGCGAGAGACTCACGAGTGTGCACTTATGAACAACAAGTAATTAACTTGCTAACAAAATTAATTCAATATTACAAAAAAGAGAAGATAATCATTCTCATCTCAGTCTAACATCATCTAATGACCAAGACCAGCCCTTATGCTTTCGACAATGTTTTTGTAGTTATAATCTACTATAGACGAACTGCATAACATAGTAGATGAGGAAGTAATACATATCAATGAAACCAGAAGGTAGAAAATCTCATAACATCTCTTTCTCTCCTTTAACAAAGCTTACTCGGCGTACGTCGTGAGGGCTATTAGCTTCACTACACCATCTTCGACAATCATTAGTCCAAGTGGTCCCAAAGGAGGAGTGCGGGCAATGTCCTGACTAATTTTGTTCCTAAAAGATATGTTGCTGGAAAGTTCTACTTCTCTTATATATACTACCTACAATGTATTACATGGTTAATGGAAAAAGCTCATTGGCATTACCTATCTCTTGTGCTCTCTAGCATTAATCTTCTTCTTCTGTTGTTTCCTGTAGCTCTGTTCTCCTCGTTTCTCAATGACAAGTTTGTTTCTCTGCTTTTTTTTCTATTCTTCTCCTTAAAAATTAATATTAGTAAATAATGAATATGGGATTATTGAAAAAACATAAAATAGTCATTAAGAAAGCATGCAACTGCCCTAAACATATAAAAATATTAATGAGACTAATCATTAACAAATAAATAGATAGTAAAGTATCAATTATACTTAATAATATTTTTTATATCCTATGTAAGTATTTAGGATGTAAATAGACAGTAAAGTATTAATTATACTTAATGACAATTTTAATATCCCAACCAAAATTATTCTATGGGGTTTGTTTGGTGATTAGTCAATCTTAATGATGGATTTGGAGTGATTATTTAACTAATAACTAAATCAGGATCATTTCAAATAAAATTTTTATAATAAATAGTTTATATGCTTATAACATGATTAGATTAGACTATATGAGATTATAATAAATATTTTTTAAGTATTTTATTATTTTTTATTTTAAAAATAAACTAGCATATCTTTTAGAAACTTAAAATAAGTATTAATTATTTTGAGTGTTTTAAAAATAATTAATCTTTAGTTTAACTTGTCTTATATTTCGATTCAAACAAAAAATTGTTAGATACGACTCATATACCAGGAATTTAGAGTATATTGGGTTTGAAGAGGTAGTCTCCTGGAATGAAAATGTGTGTCTTCTGGAATGAAGAGGAGTGTCTCTTGAAATTTAGTGGGTTGGGGGGAGCGAGGGCTTGTTAGTAATTTATCTGTTGGTTTTTTATTCATATGTCTATATATATATATGTAACCCTATGAGTATGTAACTGAACTCCTCTGGAAAAGTGAAATTCGTCGCTCTCTCCCGAGTACGTAGGCATCTTTGTCAAACCTCGTTAAATCTCTGTGTGTTCTTATGAAATTGTGTCGATTTCTTATTTTTCTTCGACCTAAATTTCTCAACAAAAATATTAAAAAATAAATTAAAATTTAATAAATAAACTAAATTTCATATTGCTCCTTAAAAATTTTAATTTTTTCTTAAATTGGCATCAACTAATCAAAGTAATTTATTAATGACAGACAACTTAATAATTAGTGCCGACATGAGTGCTTGCTTCATAGGCAGCCGCAGGAATCCATATCATTGACAACAGACATTTTGGACATTTACGTAAAGACCGCTCAATTCCTCTTTATTTGCATAGCTACGCCTAAATTTTATGTTTTACATTAATTCCACCCAAATATTCTATATTTCAAAAGAAAATACCACCTTTTCTATTTATAAAAAAGTGAAATACATCTTTTTCATATGCATAGGTAAGGCTGCATATATGGACAAATAGAGTTTATCTGGTAGATATGTAAATACAAAAAATTAGCATCCATGGCCCCACCATTTACCCTTTTCACTTTGTTTGATTTGTTAGTCTTTTTGGCTTCATTTACTTAATGCATAATTAAAGTGTAATCTACATACATTAATTAATGCTTTGATTGATGACTATTCATGCAACATTGGATTACTTATGTAAGTATTTTTTTTATAATATCTACATTTAATTGGGTTTTCTTATAACATACCAAAATCTTGAGAGGACCATTTTCAAATAAAAGTTTCACTTTATGTGCCTCATAATGATAGCAAAAATTAGAAAAATATTTTTTTTCTTGAGAAAAATGCTTAAATTTATATTTTAGAGTATGTGTTCAAATCATATTAGAATGCTCTCTGAATTATTATTGAATATTGTTGAAACATTATTAAATATATATTTGGACTTTATTCAAATCACATTTTTAGATATTTCAAATATGATATAAATAAAAGTCTAATTTTAAAAATTAAATCACAATTGTGTTATCTTAATGTATGTAATTACCTAAACAACATTAACTACTCTCTCTCTCTCTCTTTATATATTGTGCCAGAGGGGATTCAAACCTCTCGACCTAAAGGATCTTATGCTGTGAATGTCAACTAACAGATCGGGGTACGGGCGCGCGCACACGCGCGCACACACGCACACATATTATACGAGCCATGATTATTTCTTATGGGCCTAACAATTCGAATACCACACTATCCACCGGAGGGAATCAACCATCAGATCAGACGGGATTTACAACTAACAAGCAGATGTCCGACCATGCGTCAAGTACTCATATCAATTGGTCGGACATCTGCTTGTTAGTTGTAAATCCCGTCTGATTTGAGGTTTGATTCCCTTCGGTGGAGGGTGTGGTATTCGAATTGTTAGGCCCATATGGAATAACCAGGGCTCGTATTATTAGAATATTGAGAAAATCAATGAAGACAAATTTCTTGCCAACTAATTCTTTTGCTTTAAAATCACTTTCCACATTCCAAAATTATTATTTATTTTACAAAAAAAATGTCAAAAGATGAAAAGAGAAAAGAAGTCACACCAAGCAAAAAATATTCCCCATCCATTGACTTCATATTTGATTCAAATGAATATAATCTAACACCAAATGTTCTATACCTATGCCTAAGAATAATAACTAGGAGTTGAAAATTTCATTCCCTCCCTCAATATTCATCATTCTAAAGATGACATAACCATCTTTTAGTGGAAAGAAAGTATACATTCACATCATCTCCACTACTTACCCCCCATATTAATTAAATTAATTAATTAGATGCCATCAACACACTTGTATTCTAATCTTTAATTTTTTATCACAATCATCAAATCATGTACAAAAATCTTTGGTGGGCCTTTGATGTTCCCCTGCCCTCTATTCCTCACCATTGCCCCTTTTCCTTTGTGCTACACTTGATTTCCCTCTTAATTAGGTATGGCATCTCTAAATAGAACTAGCCATTTACATACATTCCGCACATGTCATATATATGTAGTTACACATAACACCTTTACTTTCGTATTTACAAGCTCTGCACTCATGTCATATCTTTAACTTTACATCAATAGTTGCACTATTACTTAATTTTTTATTTGTTTTATCATTTATTTATTTATTTTTTTCTACGACTATTGCTTCACTCCTTAATCACAATTTTGATTTTTTTCTCGCATAGAAGGCTTGTTCATAATATTGTGTGTAGCAATATAAATGCATAAAAAATCACGTTACAAAGTAAAAATGCAACTGACTACTTTATCAGACCTGCCACTTGATAACATATATCCCACGTGACATTGATTATGCACATTAAATTTGAATTTATGTTATTAAGACATTCACTTTATTAAAAATATGTTAACTTAAAAATTTTATCATAATATATATATATATATATATATGTCACGCCTGCCACTTGATAACATATATCCCACGTGGCATGATAATTTTATTGATTATGCACATTAAATTTGAATTTATGTTATTAAGACATTCACTTTATTAAAAAAATGTTAACTTGAAAATTTTATCATAATATATATATATATATATATATATATATATATATATAGATATATATAAAA
>NW_018165688.1:43112-46580 GCF_001263595.1 Phalaenopsis equestris | reverse complement strand
GAGTACCGTGCGCACAGGGAAATTGGTCGATCTAGGGTTTGGAACTCCGGTGGCGGTCGAAGGTGAGATGGCGAGCCCTCTTCCGGCGACTTTGCCGGAGAAGCTTGATGGAACGGGGTTAACTGGCGCTAGGGCTTCGCCGTCTCCAGCCAAGGGAGGGAGTTCTCTCAGGGAGGAGGCCATCTGGAAGCGGCTTAGAGAAGCTGGGTTTGATGAGGAGACGGTGAAGAGGAGGGATAAGGCTGCGCTGATCGCATACGTTACCAGGCTCGAAACTGAGGTCTGAATCTTCTTTTTCGTTTCTTTGATTCATGCTTGTTTGTTTAATGCGATATTTTGTTCTGCGTTGGATTCAGCTGTTGTTTTCGTGCTTCTTTGGAAGTGATTTCTTTTAGTTGATCGTTTCTGGCTGGTTGGATTTTAGCTTGTTTGCCATGCTCTGAGCTGAGGCTTCTTGTGTCTTTCTCAAGAACCGACACTTCAAATAATGGTTTCGTTTTCTTCTCAGATTCCTATAGGGAGCCAACGGGAAAAAGGAAAGAAAAATCAGAGAAAGGAAGAAATCGGAAAGAGAAAGGCGGGGGAGAAATCTTTATTCTTCTTCTTGCTCAAATAATAAAATTTAGTACATTTTGGGCTTAGAAAGATTCGTCTTGGAAATATATAGGCCCGACAAGTGGGGGTAATACTAATTGCATAAGGTTGTTTATGATAAAATGATAAAAGCAGAAATAACTTGCCGCGAACAACAATTCGCTAGACATTTCAGAAATGCTAAAGTTTATGGTAATTCCCGTCAATGGATCAAAGATGAAATTCAAGCTTCTGTGATTAAGAAGCAATAGTTGGAAGACCAAATTTAGAGAATGGCATATGGTAATATTGTTGAAAGTGATGATATTCACTATTAGATAATATTTTATGTCTTGAACCATTAAAATGGTATCATATAACAAAATCAAATACATTTAGTTAAGCTAATTTCTATACTTAAAGAATCAAAGGTTAAATGAACGTTGGCTATATTCTTTTTATATACCAAATCCCTGTTTAAACGGCGAAGTGTAATAAAAAGGTACTACATAAAAAAAAAGGATTCTACTTGGAAGGAGATGAAGGAATGACTAGTCCAAGTTTTTTGCTGATGGATTTATGATGTTAGCATTTATTTCAATGCAATTAATCATGACTAAATTACTTTTTGATAGTCTCGAGGACAAATGAATAATTTGGTATGGGAGTGAAATTACCTAGCTATCATGAATTGCAGGTTCCTGATTGCATGAAAGAGATAAAACACACACCACAACTATTGCAATGCCATAAAGAATGTTGTTTTAAATTTGGTTGTTGTCTATGGATGATGGTTAGATATCCTATAATGAAAATACTTTCTGAAGTTTTTTGGTGAAGATTTAGGAAAAAAAACCTCATTCATAGAGTTAGTTGACTTCAACACTTATTCAATGAATGTAGTAAATATTTTTGACTTGTTGAGTAAGTTTATTGAGAACATTAAGGGTCTGTTTGGGGTAGCTGCGGCTTATCCAACTTCTGTTGATAAATAGCTGATCCTGATAATCTGCTGATGAACAGCTGATCCGAATAAGCTGATTGACTGAGCTGATTGACTGTTTGGTTATTGACTGTTTGGTTTGTGCGTTTGGAAAATAGTTGATTTGTAGCTGTTTCTGGATAAATGAATATTTTGCCCATGAACTGAATAAACTGTTATGCTGTTTGGTTTTTGCGGTTTGAGAACAGCTGATTTGCAGTTGTTTGTGGAAAAATGACTATTTTGGCTACCTACAGTGGAGCTGTTCGCAACAGTAATATAATAGAACACATTCAATTTACTAAAATCCAAAAAACACTACATAACAGTTCAAAGAAAAAAAATTTATACTCCTCGCTCAAGGGAGTCTATCTACAAACCTATTAACAGTAAAATTACACCTCTATAATTCTTAAGGCTAGTGAGAATAAGTATTCAATGTACCATATGAATAGCAGGAAAATCAAATACGTTAACTATAAGCAATTAAAGTCAAAAAAATTATGAAACAAGTCATATTAACAAAATAGAGTGTTGTATATGCAAGAAGTGAACACCTACTGCTCCATCTTGCAGTCAGGTGGAGAGAATTTGAAAAAACTCAAAAATTAAGGGAAATTTACATATGTAGCACACAATTGATTGTTGTTTTTATGCCATTCATGATGAATTTGAGTTGGGGAGGGATCAAAATACCTCCATACTTGATGGGATTGCCACTGAGTTTCGGCGAAAGATGGCTGGAGAAATTTTCTGACATCTTGCAGGTGGAGGAAGAGTATTTTCTTGGAGAAGTGGAGCTTTGTTACCAAGACGAATAGCTTTGTTGTGTAGCCGTAGATTTCTGGAAATCAAGAATGGGAAGAAGAAGAAAGGAGGAAGTTGAAATGGGGAAGATTACAGGAATGTTCATTATTCCAAAGAAATGAAGAGGTGTTTGTCGGGTAGAGAGGGATCCAACCAAATGGGGGAGTAGGGAGATGGAGCTCGGCGCAGCCAGGGCAGGATGCAAATTGGAGCGGAAGGGGGAGCTCGGCGCAGCTAGGGCAAACATGATCGAAGGGCGGAAGAAAGAGATCGACGCAGCTCGGGCAAGAAGCGATCGAATGGAGCGAGGGTAGGGACGACACGTGAATGTTTTGCAAGGGCAGACACGTAAAAGCTTGGAGGCGCAACGCGGATCAAAGGGATAGACCCGCGGATCGCGTGTAACGTAAAATAGGAACTCTGTTTATGAAAACGCAACTCAAACGTGTGAAACAAACGGTGTGGCGGCGGTTTTTTACGCCGCCGCCAGGCGCAACGCGGATCACAGGGATAGACCCGCGGACCGCGTGTAACGTAAAATAGGAACTCCGTTTATGAAAACGCGACTCAAACGTGTGAAACAAACAGTGGGGCGGCGTTTTTGAACACCGCCGCACTTATAAGCTGCCCCAAAATGGCCCTAAATCACATTGTGCTTTTCAAGTGGTTACTAATAATATGTCTGCGACTGTTTTCGCAGGTTAGCGATTCATTATATATTTCAACCTCATTAAGGTTGTATATTTATTTCAACTAGTCTATTAATTTATTGTTAATGAGTTGTTATATTGTTGTAGGAAAGTTGTTGATGTATAAGCATCCACACATATATAAACTTATTGAGTTAGTCATATTTGAAAGATATCCTTATAATTCAAAGGCTAAGATGATGATTTAAGAGTGATGTCAATAGGGCCAACGAGAGCTGTGGGCTTAGGGTGAGAAAGCGGCCAAGTAGGTTTCACGTAGTTGGGGCTACATTTTGAGTTATGCATGGGGTGAATAAGCAAGGCCACATTTAGTTGTTGGCACAGGAAGTCGTCTATGGGATGTTGGTGGAAAGAAGTTGCGGGCCAAAATTCTTATTGTGCTTTTCAAGTGGTTAC
>NW_018165688.1:22537-42812 GCF_001263595.1 Phalaenopsis equestris | reverse complement strand
TTTAACCGCCGCCGCACTTATAAGCTGCCCCAAATGGGCCCTAAATCACATTGTGCTTTTCAAGTGGTTACTAATAATATGTCTGCGACTGTTTTCGCAGGTTAGCGATTCATTATATATTTCAACCTCATTAAGGTTGTATATTTATTTCAACTAGTCTATTAATTTATTGTTAATGAGTTGTTATATTGTTGTAGGAAAGTTGTTGATGTATAAGCATCCACACATATATAAACTTATTGAGTTAGTCATATTTGAAAGATATCCTTATAATTCAAAGGCTAACACGTGAATGTTTTGCAAGGGCAGACACGTAAAAGCTCGGAGGCGCAACGCGGATCACAGGGATAGACCCGCGGACCGCGTGTAACGTAAAATAGGAACTCCGTTTATGAAAACGCGACTCAAACGTGTGAAACAAACAGTGGGGCGGCGTTTTTGAACACCGCCGCACTTATAAGCTGCCCCAAAATGGCCCTAAATCACATTGTGCTTTTCAAGTGGTTACTAATAATATGTCTGCGACTGTTTTCGCAGGTTAGCGATTCATTATATATTTCAACCTCATTAAGGTTGTATATTTATTTCAACTAGTCTATTAATTTATTGTTAATGAGTTGTTATATTGTTGTAGGAAAGTTGTTGATGTATAAGCATCCACACATATATAAACTTATTGAGTTAGTCATATTTGAAAGATATCCTTATAATTCAAAGGCTAAGATGATGATTTAAGAGTGATGTCAATAGGGCCAACGAGAGCTGTGGGCTTAGGGTGAGAAAGCGGCCAAGTAGGTTTCACGTAGTTGGGGCTACATTTTGAGTTATGCATGGGGTGAATAAGCAAGGCCACATTTAGTTGTTGGCACAGGAAGTCGTCTATGGGATGTTGGTGGAAAGAAGTTGCGGGCCAAAATTCTTAAGTTTGTATTCTGGGATGTAGGATGGATCTGGATCTCTAGTTTGGCCTAAATGACGCGGACCAACCTTTGTGAAGTACACACAGGCGGTTCGTGATTTGTTAGTTTTGTTAAAAAATATTTCTGGTATCTGCTTTTGCTTTCTAACATGAATATCATTTTTTTTGTGTACCATATGGAAATAGCCATCCCTGAATTTAGATATTGTTCATTCATTTGGTTCTTTGGCGTCAAGGAGTCAAAAAGGATTTTTGATTTTCTTGTACATTGGTTATTTTTGTCAAAGGTTGGATGGACTGTTCATTTGTCGTTTTCTTGATTAGCTAGATAGGGACATTTCCTCTCTTGTTGTGGTTTTAGCTTAGACACTTGCTTATGTGAGTCTTCATTTGTGTTTACATTTGAAAATATTCTGCTAAATGTAATTAGTTTAATGCTTCCTGACTTTTACCTAGTCTTAGTGCATATTTTACAATTCTTCCTTTGTTGTTTTTCCTGCTAAGTGATGAAAATATTCTGCTCAATGTAATTAGTTTAATGCTTCCTGACTTTTACCTAGTCTTAGTGCATATTTTACAATTCTTCCTTTGTTGTTTTTCCTGCTAAGTGAAAACCATTCTACCACATGCTATTTAATGCTCTAAAATTTGAGAATATTTTTTAATGGTTAAAACACTTAGTTCTCCTGTATAATTCCTTCATTAGTTTAGTTTACTTGTCGGAATATATAAACATGGATCTTCCATTCTTTTGAATTTGTTCTAATCTCAGTTACAATTGTCTTATTTTTCTTCAGATTTATGATTACCAATGTAATATGGGGCTTATTTTACTGGAAAAGAAAGACTTGGAGTCTAAATACAATGAAATCAAAGCTGCTTCTGAGTCAGCTGAGATAATTTATACGCGTGATAAAGCTGCAAATATCTCTGCTTTAGGTGAAGCAAGGAAACGCGAAGAGAACCTGAAAAAGGCCTTAGGAATAGAAAAGGAATGCTTAGCGAATGTAAGAGTATAGTTTTTTGTCCTTGCAAGAGTTAACTTTAAATATATCTCTTGTATATGTGTTAGTTTCTTTTCTTGTTTGGTAGATTGAGAAGACCTTGCATGAAATGCGTGCTGAGTCTGCTGAAATTAAAGTTGCTTATGAAAGTAAGTTGACTGAAGCTCAATCAATGATGCAAACTGCACAAAAGATGTTTGATGAGGCAAAGTCCAAAACGCATGAGTTAGAGGCTGCTCAAGCAGAAGGAAGGCGTCGTCAGAATGCTGCTCTAAGAACCTTACAGGATGTAGAGGCTCGTGAAGATGAACTTAGAAGACGAACTGTTTCTTTCCACTCTGAGTAGGTTAATCTATGAGCATATTCAATATTCTTTTTCCTCCTTTTATTGTTCACTTGTCGAGTATTAATTAAATGCAATACTTATTTTCAATGTGTAATAAATCTTTTTCCTTGTAGTTTTTTACTTAGAGCTAGCCAGAATTGCATGAAAAATTTGGTAAGAGGTTGATTTGGAAAGTGTAGGAACTTCATTGTAGGCTAAAAAATAGCTTCTTTTTGGATGTTATCTTTAACCAAATGTTTATCCTTTGGGTTTTACTAGACTATGGGGTTAGATATTTGTACTAAATTTTCATTAGAATTATAATAATGCTGCATTACCTAGAAAATTTTATAAACAAATCCTGAACCAAATTAATTTTCCTGATTGGATCAAATCTTCACATTCTTTAATCAAAATATACCGCATGGGTTTAAATAAGGAGTTGAACAATGTTATTTAACTTGTGGAGTGACTTGTGGCCAATAGCTTTCATTTTCGTGTGGTTTGCTAGTGGGAGTGGTGACTTTGTGCATTTGCTTTCAAAATTTTAAATAACAAGTACGTGCAGCGTGTAGTTGCCTAACTTGAATCTAAAACATCACAATCATTGCTCCTAGATTCTTTTATTGGTTTGTAAAACCTTGGATGTTGTAACTATGGAATATTGATAGGACGTATGTCACCCCAATAACCTTTCTTCTCTGGCATGAGGAATATTTTTGCCTTAACACTTCCTTATGAAGTATATCCGTGTACCATCTTTAATGAATAGTTCTCTTCCATTACGGAGGGATAATTACATTTGAAGGGTGTTCCCACTTGAATTTTTTAAGCCGAGATCTTGACCAATTTACTTGGCAACAGAGTGGAATCTGCATACACCAATGAGTCTCTTGAGAGACATCCCAGTTTTCTCACATATCCCTGCGCCACTTTTGAAAGCACATGTTTTCATATTGTTCTTTATTTGCCATTATGTACGCTAGTTAAATATCACTAAGTTGCTAGTAAAAAAGATTGTTATCTTGCTGCTACAACATGATGTTTTTGTAACTATGGATCTTCTTGCAATTGATCTCTTTATTTCTTTTTCTGCAATCAATTATATCGTAGTTGTGAGGCCAAAGAGAAGGAGCTCAGTCTTCAGAGGCAATCTCTGAATGACAGCCATAAGATATTGCGTCAAGAGCAAGAGAGATTAATGGAAGGGCAAAGCCTGCTCAATCGAAGGGAAGAGCATCTCTATGGAAGATTGAATGAAATAAGCCGTGCTGAGAAAGAATTGGCAGAAGCAAGATTGAAATTCGAAGAAGATTCATCAATTTTAGGGGAGGGAAAGGTTAAGTTGGAGCTTGATGTGTCTGCTTTTGCAGCAGGAGAAGAGGTTTGTGTTGCTCTATCTGTTGCAAAACGACATTTTTTCGGTGTTGTTAAATGTTTTTTATGATCAACTGCTGCGGGTTTCTGTGTTTTCAGGCTGTCCTTAAAAGGGAAGCTCTACTTGACAAAAAGGAAAGGGAATTGCTTATATTACAGGAAAAGATTTCTAATAAAGAATTTGTGAGTATTTAGAACCTTTTCGCATTTTTGTCGTTCAAATATTCTTCATTTTGCAATATTTAATGCTTCACCATTTTTAATCATTTAGGATGAGATGCAAAGGCTCAAAGCCGAATATCAACGTAATATTGAAAGGAAAACTTGTGAGTTTGAAGCTGAAATGGAGCAGAGAAGGAAATCGTTAGAGGATGAGATAGAAGTGAAAATTAAAGACTGCAGTGCCTGGGAGTTTGAGCTCAAGCAGAAAGAGCAACAAATTATGAAGATGGAAAATTCAGTTAAAACTGATCTCCATGCCATTTCAGACAAGCAGGAGGATGTAATGAAGAAACTCCAGCTTTTAGAGGAAAAAGAGAAATCTGTACTTCTTACAGAAAAATCTCTCGAATCAAAGATGCAGAACGTACAAAAAGAAAAGGAGGAAATTAATAAGATGCATGAAGAACTTCGTAAAGAGAAGATTACACTTGAAGATGAGAAGATGCAACTTCTTCGTGCAGAGGAGAAACTAGCTATCTCTGCTAATGAGAGAAATGAGCTGCTTGTATTCGAAAGAAAATTGAAAGAAGTGATTGATAGCTTTAGATCTCAAAAGTTGGAACTTGAAGTTGGAGCGGAAAAATTGAAGTCAGAAAAAGAGAAATTTGAAATAGAATGGAACCTAATTGATGAAAAACGCGAGGAGTTGAGGAAAGAAGCTGATCAAATAGTTGAAGAGAGAAGAACTGTTGACATGTACCTCAGGAAGGAACTTGACAGTTTAAATGCCGAGAAGGAGAACTTGCGCAATCAGTTGAAGCAAAATGCTGAATCCTTGTCTCACGAGCGGGATGACTTCTTGAGAAAGATGGAGCGAGAACATTCAGATTGGTTTGTCAAGTTTAATAAAGAAAAAGAAGATTTTCTTAATGATTTTGAGATTCAGAGGAAAGAGTTGGAAAACAGTATTTGTAGAAGGAGAGAGGAAGTTGAAAATTATTTGAGAGAAAAAGAGGAAGCATTTGAGAAGGAAAAGAGCAAAGAGCTTCAGAGTATTGCATCTCGGAAAGAAGAGATTGCGAAACAGTTGAAACATGCTGCATTAGAGTTGAAGCAACTTGAAAATGAGAGGATGGAGATTGCCCGTGACCGAGAGCAGAGACAGACTGAGTGGTCTGAGATAAATCATTTTATTGAAGAGCTTAGTGCGCAACGGGAGAAGCTACAGAAGCAAAGGGAATTATTGCGTGCTGATCGTGAGGAAATTGATAAACAAATTCAGTATCTTCTGAAATTAGAGCATTTAAATATTGAATTAGAAAGTAGAAGTCTATATACTGATAATCCAACAGTGAATATTGGAAATCTTCCCAGTAGAAAAGAATTTTATCATAGAGAAGAGAAATATAAATCAAATTTTAGTCAAAATCTTTCGCCACTGAGCAAAAAGAGGCGTGCCCATGCAGCCTGTAATGATTCCAAGTTAGAGCATGATAGAAAACATCTGAAGAAATTGAGGTATTATATGTATTTTCTTAAAATGATGTTTAATGTATATTTAGACATGCTATTTAATGAATGTCACACACCAACACCTCTACACCCTAATCTCTTGAAGAATTGGACCTTATTTAGCGTTCTATTTGTAAAAGAGAATATTGAAGAAGTATAGAGTTTTATTTATAAAATGTTGGAATACCCGGTTTAAGCTCATGTTATGAATGTGCAAATTAAATTTTGCTCAATTTTTTTTCATGGTATTAGAGCCCACCATCACAGCCTGTTCGATCATCGGGTTTCATCCTTACGAAGCACTCGCGACAACTAGGGCCGAACAGTTTCATCCTTACGAAGCAGTCGCGACAATTAGTGCCGACAACTACGGGATGACGGGTGTCACGAATGACAACCTTCAGGCTTCATCCTTGTGACGATTAACACAAATTGCGAAGGATCGTGGTTTACAGTCGCAACAGAGACCCTCACGGGATCGCTGAATTATAGTCGCGAACGAAACTCTCGCGATACTTTCACCCTAATTGGGAAGGTACGGGATAGCGGCTCCTACACGGAACCAGTGAGCAACAAGATCGGGCATTGGATTGCGGTGACAAGTGTAGCATACAGATCGCTACTTTCATGGACCAAACCATGATTGCAACTTAAAGATTGAGGCTTCCAGAGTCCACGACTTGATTGCAACATATCGAAGCGAAGGATCAAACTTGTAGGTGATCTAGATTTGGATTCTTCTGTTCGAGGATGTCAAGAGACAAAAATAATGCAGGAGGTAAAGGATTGGAGTTTTTGGGAAATTTAGATCTTGCAGTTCTGAAGGTCTTAGTCGGGCTCATACAGGGAGCTAACGCCTCGACGGGAGTTACTACCTCAACACAGGTGAAGCTAGATCTCCCTATTTTGGATCTGAAGCTTGATGGACCGACCATGTATCTGAGTTGGTCATGTTGAATCTCTGGAACCAAAGAGACTAGAGGGAGTTCTGATCGGAAACAAACCAAAGAGTAATAGTTGTGGAGAACCACATGCCTTAATTTATATTGGGCTACTCAACTCGATGGTTCGATCAATTGCATTCTTAGTAGATGACATTCGAAAGGTGTGAAACATCTGGGCAAAGCTGAAGAGACTTTATGCTCAAACGGGGAATCACATGAGAGTGTTTCAAATTCAATGTAAGATAGAAACAGTGGTATAAGGTGATAGATCAATTTAGGAATATGCCATAGAATTAGAGCGGTTGTGGGCAGATCTTGATAACTTCTTACCGATGTTGAGCTGTGGCGATCTCGAGTGCAAGAAAGAGGGGGATTTTTACACAGAGGAGGACTAAGCAGTTTCTGGCCCATCTGAACCTAATGTTTGATCAGAGGAGATCAATCCTCCTAGCTCAGACAACTATCCCTTCACTGTATGAGACCATTGCTGCAATGATGCAAGAGGAGAGTTCGCATGAAGTTACACTTTGAGCCGAGTAGATTTTTGGGTGTGCGATCAACGTTGGCTGCTTCAAGTTGGTTGCGTCAGTTCTCTGGAACCAAATAAACTAGACGGAGGTCTAATCAGAAATGAACCAAAGAGTAAAAGTGGTGAATCACATGACTTAATTTACATCGGGCTGCTCAACTTGATGGTTCGGTCAATTGCATCCTTAGTAGATGACATTCGAAAAGTGAAGGCCATCTAGGCAAAGTTAAAGAGGATTTATGCTGGAACGGAGAACCACATGCGGGTGTTTCAAATTCAACATGAGAAAAGCGGTGGTGCAAGGTGATTGATTGATTTAGTAATATGCCATATAATTGGAGCTGCTATGGGCGGATCGTAATCACTTCTCATTGATGTCGAGGTGTGGCGATCTGGAGTGCAAGGGAGGTCTTTACACAAATTAAGACTATGCAGTTTCTGGCCCATCTGAACTTGATGTTTGATCAGAGGAGATCAATCCTTCTAGCTTAGACAACTATCCCTTCACTGGAAGAGGCTATTGCTGCAATGATACAAGAGTAGAGTCGCATGAAGCTACACTCTAAGCTGAGACTTCTGGGTGCGCGATTAGCGTTGACTGTCTTGCAATAGTGAGTGTCTGGAGTTGATTGACTGGTGGACGTGGACAAAGTAGAGGCCATGGACAGAGACAGACTGGTGGACGTGGACAAAGTGGAGGCCGTGGTCGTGCCCATGGTGGCCGAAAATGTGGAAAAGGAGGATACCACACAATTATGATGGTAGTAGAAGAGGTAGAGATAAGTGTGGTTTTTATTAATGAGAATCATGAGTGTCTGAAGTTGTTGAAGAGGAAGCAGAAAGCTGCATGAGATTGGGTTGAGGATGCTTCCAACCACTCATCATCAAAACATTGTCACTTATGCTCACTCTGAGAAAGCTACTTGTGATACACGTGCTCTTGCGTCTATTTTCACCACATGTTCATCAGAATGAATAGTAAATTCTGGTGCATCTTACATGTAGCATGTATTGCTAAAGAGTTCTTTTCCTATACTCAGCTAACAGTACCAGAGAGCATCCAAACTACTGATGGTACAATACAGCCTGTAGTTGGTAAGGTTACAGTGAAGGGTACCAGTTATATGATTTTGTCCAATGTTTCGCATACTCCTTTTTATGTGAACCTTTTATTCATTAGTGTCGTTATTCTCCAACTAAAATGTGTTGTTTATTTTGATATTTCTAAGATGATTTTTCAAGACAAGGGATGGGCCATACATTTGGGACTGAAACGTGGTATGATGAATTTTGGTACTTGGACCGTGAGACGATGGACTCAGCGTTGACATCCATGGCAGAGAGTGATGAAGTAGGAGAATGTAGGAAAAGTGTGATGAGCATGTTGCTGCTACATCACAAGATGCGTGAGACACTTGTTTTAGTTTATTGAGTCAATTTTATCCTTCTTTGTTTGAAAAGACAAATAAACAAAAGCTTGGCTGATATGCTTGTGAGTTTGACAAGCTTACTATGAGCTCTTATATCAGTTATAGGAATAAGAGTTATAGTGTTTTTGAATTGATTTATTTTGATGTTTGGGGGTCTTGTTCTACATGCTCTATGAATGATTATCAATATTTTGTGACATTTATCGATTGCTTTTCTCGTTTTATTTGGTTATATTTGATGAAAAATAAGGGTGATGTGCTTGCTGTTTTAAAGACTTTCGTAAGGCAATCTAGACTCAATATGATACATTAGTGAATGTATTAAGATCTAATGGGACAATATACCGACAAAGCATCTGTGGAATACTTATCAGCTTAGGAGATATATTATCAAACCATATGTCCATACAAACTAGCATAAAATTAATTAGTATATATGAAGAATAAACACCTTTTAGAGGTTGCGCAATGCATAGTTATCGCAATGAATGTACCAAAATACTTATTGGGGCAAGCAATTTTGATAGCTGCTCAACCGATCAACCAATGAGGGTGTTGGATTGTAATTCTCCTTGTCAGATGTTAAAAGGAGATAATAGTGAGATCCTCCGATTTAATTTGTTTGGATGTATATGTTTTGTGAGGATAACAACCATTAGTAGGTAAGCCGTATCCTAAAACTGTGAAGTATGTTATTTTGCTACCCTCGAAAGAGGTATGTTTGTTGGAGCCCGATAGAGAAAATTGTTTGTGAGCACGAATCTGTCATTTAGAGAATTTGAACCGTAATAGACCCAAGAGGTGACCTCACTCTTTGGTGACTCGCCAAATACTAGAGATATGAGGCAAGACAGGGTGAGTACTAATGGTGAGAGAGTGGTGCATGTGGAAGCATTGCCTTGACTTGTGATGTGGGAGGTCAGTTCAGGAATCAGAAAATGAGGAGAGTGAACCAATGGGTGTTGGGATGAGGCTAAAGGTGAGCTAATGGTGTACACATGAAGAAGAAAGCAAAACGAGGAACTGTGTCTGTAGTGCCACCTATGCCAGGTAGTCTATTGTCCTAGTCTTCCAAGACTCTTGAGACACCTACATCATCCACCTCCAACTCAGAATTTTCAGGTGATATGATTCCTCATTCTTCTCATAACCCTTAACTTTAAGGAGGACATCTTGCAGTAATGCAGGACATCCTTCTGACCGTTTTGGGTGGGAACATGATATTGCTAATTTTGTCATATTCTAACATATCACATTTACATAGAACATTCATTGCATATTTGGACATTATCTTTATACCTAAGCGTTGGCAGGTTGCTAAGGAGGATCAAAAGTGACAAACACTATGCATGAAGGGCTTAGGGCTTTCGATAAAAACCAAACATGGCAAATAGTGTCCCTACTAATAAGGAAAAAAACAGTTGGATGCAAGTGAATTTTTACAGTGAAGGAAACTCCAGAAGGGAAGACATAGCAATACATGGCACGACTTGTGGAGAAAGTGTATAGTGAGACATATAACATTGATTATGATGAAACTTTTGCACCAATAACAAAGTTGAGCAAAATGAGGATACTGGTTTTTCTTGCAATGAATGATGGATCGAGGTTACATGAATTTGATGTGAAGAATGCATATGTTCATGGCGAGTTACCGAGGAAATATATATGGAGATACCATCAAGATTCGGTACAGTCAAGACAGTGGGAAAAATGTGTTGGCTTAAGTATTATTTTATGGCTTGAAACAGTCTCTTCAAGTCTGGTTTGACAAGTTTCAGAAGGTTATGACGGGCATGGGATATCAACAGATCAATGTTGACCATACATTATTTTTTTGATAATATGAAGGTCATATCTATACTTGCTGTGTATGTTGAAGACATCATTGCCATTGATGATGATAAAACAAAAATTTCCCCACTAAATGTAAGATTGGCGGCGAATGAATTTAAGATGAAAGATCTTGAATAACTCAGATACTTTCTTGAGATTGAAGTGGTCTGTAGACCTGTGTGGATAGCCTTTTCCCATAGAAAGTATGTATTGGATCTCACGTAAATAGACATACTGAGCCGCAAATTCGCAGTCTCTCCAATTGACCAGAAGACCAAGCTTAGTGCAGAGGCAGGGAGACTGATTGATCGTGGGAGCTACCATATAGATTGGTGAGGTGTTTGATCTGTCTGTGTCACACTCAACCCGACATCTCTTTTGCAGTGAGTGTGGTAAGCCGCTACATGCATGATACAAGGAAGGGTCATATGGACGCATTACATCAAATTCTGAGGTACTTGAAGAGTGCGTCAGGGATGGGGTTGATATTTAGGAAGAATGAGCATGCAAACATTGTGGGCTATTGCGACGCTAACCAAGCAAGTTGTGCAAACGACAGAAGATCCACCTCATGTTACTGCATTTTTGTAGGGGGCAACTTGGTCTTTGGAAGAGCAAGAAATAGTCTGTGGTAGCGAGGTCAACAACAGAGCAATTGCCATAGGAGTTGTCCAGATGATGTGGTCGAGAGCCTTGTAAATCAGGCTTAAGGTAGACTAAGAAACTCAAATTAAGTTGTGGTGCAACAACAAGTCAACAATCAACATTTCCAACAACTTGGTGCATAGAACCAAACATGTGGAGATTGATAGATTCTTCATCAAGTAAAAGCTGAATAACGTGCTACTAGAGCTAAGTCATGTAGCCACCGGAGATCAAGTGGTGGACTGCCTCACTAAAGGACTTAGTTCATTAGATTTGTCTAGGTTATGTAATAAGATGGACTTAGTGGATATCTTTTGCCTAGCTTGAGGGACAGTGTTAAGAATCGGACCTTATTTAGGGTTTTATTGGCACAAAGAAAATATTGAAGAAGTCTAAGGTTTTATTTTTAGAACATTGTAATTCCTTATTTAGGCTCATGTTATGAATGAACAAATTAGGTTTTTGCGTAATTTTTTTTCATAAACTTTATTTATTTAGTTTTTGAAATTCAGAACTGAAGCACCGATAAAACCTGTTCATTTGATGGACAGAACCGAACTAACTAGAAGTATATCTTTGAGGATTTTTAAAAATTGAGAAGACTTGACCATAATTTTCTTAAGAGGATATTGTTTCTTCCTGGGACTGATATTCTGATTCAGATGCTGCATGGTACTTTTGAACCTCAAAATTGGAGGTTCACGAACGTTATGAAATTGATATATGTGCATTTGGATGTGTAATTATTTGATGTCTTTTCTGTTTCTTTTTTATGCTTGATTTTGAGGCATTATTTCATGATTTTATTAGGTTTGGATCCTTCCCTATATTTTTGATTCCAAAGCTAATAGCTTAGTTTTTCAGTAAGCAGTTGTCATTGCATTAACAGTTTGGGGCATTTACATGCTTACCACACGATTCTTATGTATTTACATATCTAACACCTAAACTTTAATATTTACATTCGTAACACTCAAACCTTTCACATCAAATATACCACTATCACCTACTTTCAAAAAATTAAACACACTTTTTCATGCATAAGTTTTATCGTAACATAGTATTATTAATATAAGTATGAAAGTTCGGTGTTAGATCTGTAAATACAACAAAATTGTGTGGTCTGCATGTAATATTCGTAACAGTGTTTTTTGTGAAACTGCCACATGGTGGCGTAATGCTCGAGCCATGTGGTTCATATCTGAAAACTAGGTTTTCTTTTGCAGTATGGTATATTCTTTTATTTGCAGCGACGAGTTTAGGTGCAGTTGAGGTCTGGAACCTATGAATTTCAACGCATGCTTATTTATTTTCACTGAAATTGTTTTTTCAAGGATAATGGAGTGGTCCTGATTTGTTGGCAATTTAAAATTTGTATTTTAGCCCAGATGATAATAATCAAAAGCTTGAGGATCCGGCAGCAAAAGAGGCTCTTTTGAAGGCTGCTGGATCATCTGCTGTGCTTCCACTGGTAAGATAACAAATATTTTTGGAAGATTTACATGCATATCAGTAGGTTTCTAAATATTTACATATTTAACACATAAACTTCAATTTTTACATACTATATGCATGAAAAGTTGTATTTCACTTGTTAAAAGGTAAAATGATGGTATTTTTTTGTCATATGAAAGATTTGGGAGACAAATGTAAAAAAAGCAAGGTTTAGGTGTTAGATGTGTAAATAAATTGGAATTGGGTGGTATATATATATGTAAATGCTCCAACATATTATTGCAGTTTGTGCCTCCATATGATTAAAGAATTCTGCTTTTGAGCAATGTTTCCTGTAAAATTTTCATGGTTTGTATTTCAACAGTTTGAAGGCTGATTCAAAGCTTGGGTTTTAAATAATGACTTTATAATAATGGGAAATTTACATACATACCACACAATTCTTACGTATTTACATATCAAACTCCCAAATTTTGATATTTACACATTGGTATGATAAACCTATGCATGAAAAGGTGTATCTCACTTTTAGAAAGGTGGTGGTGGGGGGGGGGTTTTTTTTGTGGTGGTAGGGGGTAGAGATTTGTGTGGTATGGATGTAAATATGAATATGTTTAGATGTTAGATAAGTAAATGCATGAGAATTATGTTATGCATGTAAATATCACAGGATTTCTGTTGATATACGCCATAATAATGCTTGTAAGTTGATTTTTGTTGCGTGACTGAGCTATATGCATGACATATATATAGGCTGATGAGAAGAAAGAAGATGTAGTAGGATGCAAGCATCAAAGCAGTGAGGATATTGTTGAAGAAGGGGACCAGCAACCATCTCTAGGGGCAAAGATAAAGAAGTTTTTCCTTTCTTGATCTTATCACTAAGGTGTATTTTTTGTTTTTTGGAAGAATTACATATATACCACAATTCAATTCCTATGTATTAAAATGTATTTAACACTTAAAAGATCAATTCTTACATGCATGCCATCTTACTTTTGCATGAAAAGGTGCATTTCATTTACATGCATGCCACCTTATTTTTGCATGAAAAGGTGCATTTCACTTGTTAAAAGTTATATAATGGTGGTATTTTTGATGCGATATGAAAGATTTGGGGTGGTATGAATGTAAGAAGTTTAGGGGTTAGATATGTAAATAAATAGGAATTGAGTGGTATATATATGTATGTAAGTGCCTCCTGTTTAACGCTCACGTGTTTATTCTTTGTGTGTTAGGCTCTGAAGTGTCAACCAGTTAGAGACGTAGAGGAGGTTTTGGTTTTAGTTGGATTAGTGGCTGAATAGGGTTTGTTGTTGTGCCAGTTATATGTTGATTTTTTGTAGCAGAATGCATCTGTATGGATTGGTGATCTCAGCTAAATATTTTTGGGAAAATGAATGAGTTTCGACGTTATTTATCATTTTGTATTTTTTTTTTTTTGTGAGATAAGATTGAAGGCTAATTTTGAATATTTGAAATAACTATAGATTTAATGGTCTATGATGCAACAGCATTTTGTCTTTAAAAATAGCATCAAAATGTATAATAAAATGTAAGATTTTGATGGTTTATGTTTATTTTTTGTTAAGTATATTTTCTTTATTTTTTTGTTAATTATTAATTAGTTAATTATTAATTATTATTTTTATTTATTTATTTATTTTTTGTAATTTTTGTTTATTTGTTGTTTAGCCTATGAATAATATTACTATTATTTGTATTTTTTATTCTTAATTTTTTTTATTTTTGTTTTGGTATTTATAATATGAAGGTTATTTATTTATTTAAAATTTTTCTTTTTAAATTATAGGCATGTCACTTGCTTGTCATTTGGTATGCATGACCCTATATGTCTATGTATTGATGCATCTTACTTTATGGCTAATTAATTATAATTATTTTTTTTATTATTAAAAAATGTAGCAAGTATCATTATTTAAGCGTGCATTTAAATACCTGGGAGCTTGATTTGTAAATATCAATGTGTCGGTTGCCCTAACTATTTCCTTAAATAATTTGGATGGTTAGTAATTAAGATTCTTACATGAGCTTGATTATATTATTATTATTATTATTTAAATCTCTAAGGAAAAAAATGATGATATACATCCTTGTCACTATACTCTTATGAATTTATATATTGAAAACCTAAACTTTGAATTTTAATTTATCCTATGATGAATTAACTTTTTTTTTAGAGTTGGATTAGCAGGTAAGAGTGTCTTTTCTCTGACATTCTTACTGTAGAATCAAACAAATTTTCTCTTTACCTCCTCTTGTTGTAGTGTTGCGTTGGTTCGAACTCCCTCTTGTCAAGGGCGAGCATTATTATGGACACCTCGTTGAAACTACTAGAAACCTCCTACATGATGCCTCCCTACCTCTCGCATTATGGGTTGTATGCTTCTTGCAACATCCTATCTTGTAAATAGAATGTCATCTCAAATCACCCAATCCAAATCACCTTAACAACTTCCATACAATCACCCACTTAACTACTCCAATCTTCGGTTTTTCGGCTATCTATGTTATCAATGGTTAAGGAGACAAACACCACATAAATTAGCTCATCGCTCTCACCCATGTGATCAACCATAAAGGATACGAGTGCTCCCAACCAACCTCGGACAAACTCTTCTTCTCGATCTCTTCAAAACCTCTAATCCTCCCTATCTCCTCCGAATATTCCAACAAACCATCTCCTACTTGTCCCTCCATATGTACACCAAACTGTGCCAACCACACCCTCATCTGCACCAGGTCAGACGTCTCCACCACACAAACCTTCCCCACAAATACCCCCTCCATACACACTACCATCCACCCTAATCAAACTTACATACAACATGACCATATGATCACTTGTAGCCGCATCGACAACCTCAAACTGCTAAAAAAGCTCAATCTCCTCCATCAACTCAAACATCCCTTTAATCCTAAAACATACAAACGAGTTGCTAAGTAGACTTACTGGCAATTTGCTATGAATGAGGAGTTTTTTGCTCTTCATGCACGGAGTACTTGGGCATTGGTTCCACCTCCACCAAATCAACCTATGCTTAGATGTCGATGGACTTGTTCCACTAAATATAGCTTGGATGGCACATTCGCCCAATGTAAAGTCCTTCTTGTGGCGCAAGGGTGTAATAAAAAATATGGCATGAATTACTTCGAAATATATAGTCATGTGACAAAGATGAAAATACTAAGAGTGTTTTTTACGGTTACTTGTTATTACAAGTGACCAATCCTACAATTTGATGTCTCTAACACATTTCTACATGGTAAGCTTCTTGAAATAGTTTATATCAAAAAACAGACATGCTACATTGATCATCATTTCCCAAATCATGTCGAGACAATTGTTTGCAATGATCACTACATTCTTCATCCACGAAGTCTTTCAAATCAGCAAGACATAACCATCTCTCCTCATCTTGCATAACTCTAACCCTTGCATATATATTCTCCTTTAAGTCGATGATATTCTCATTATAGTACATGACGTGACAACAATTGAAACATTCACAACTCACCTTAGATCTAAGTTTCAAATCAAACTTCTGGGATCGGTATCTTGGTTTCTTGGCATTGATGTTACTAGGCAAGCTGATTATATTTTCTTGGATCAACAAAGCTACCTCACTCAAATAATCCTTCAAGCTCATATGATCAGCTGCAAGGCTGTGGCGACGCCTTTACCAAGAAAGCTTGAAAGTGGCTCTCCCACCTCCCCTTTGATGGACAATCCCACCGAGTTTCACCAACTCACTGGAGCACTCCAATACCTTATAATTACACGACTTGACATTTCTTTCACTGTTAACTTCTTATGCGAACACTTGCATTCCCCAATAACGTACCACTATCAACTTCTTCGATGGATACTTCGCTACCTCCATGGCACCTAAGATTATGGACTTCTCATCAAGCCAAGTGATCTCACACTCCACACATACTCAAATGTCGATTGAGTTGACGATTCATAAAATCGGCGCTCAACTACAGGCTATTGCACTTTTCTAGGTACCACTCCAATCTAATGAAAAGTCAAGAAGTAACATACATGCTCGTTCCTTCACTAAAACTGAGTATCGTGCCTCGACGACAGTGGCGTCCAACACTCTATGGCTACAACGTCTTTTTGCTGAATTTGGCTCTCCACAATCGGATCCCACCAACCTTATATGTGCTAACCTCTCCATGATGACAATTACTATGAATTTGGTCTTCCACACTCGCACCAAGCATATCGAGATAGACTATGGTTTCATCTGGAACCAAATTCAATTCATATTTCTCCAAATCCACTACAGTAACACCCAAGATCAGCCAACAAATATATCTACTAAATCTTTGCTGAAAAGACGTTCAAATTTATGCAGTCCAAGCTTCAAGTTTGCTCCAAACTTCATCAGGTTGATGGGGGGTAATAACACAAAGTGAAATAGGTTAATATATAAGAGCCATGAGACACACTATAAGGGTATATAAGGTAATTTCCATCCTTTAGAAACTTCTTTACTATTTGTGTATGCTGTACCATAAAAAAAACTTGTGTTGTAATGAAGGGATGTGATTCTGGTTCTCTTTTTCATCATTTTTAGCTTTGCAACTTCTCTCAAGCTTTTCTCCCTCTCTTTGTATCTTCTTCAGACATAAGATGACATGCTAGAGATAACATATTTATATTTCTACACGGGAAAAAGACAAAAAAAAAAAAAAAAAAATAAAAAACTGATCACTTATGTATATTTTAGAGAAAAATCTCTTATATATGGGGGGTGGGGTTCCATTTAACTTTTCTAATGGTAATAGCTTTGCAACCCACATTTTAGTTTCAAAATGATTTTCACCTTAATTAAATCCATCAGTAATAGGATTTAGCGTTGGAAATTGACCATACTACCTGAACTATTTTTCGTAGTTAATAACTATTTTTCCAGTAGTGTATATATACATCACACAATTCTTATGTATTTACATATATCATACCTAATATTTCATATTTATACATAGAGCACTCAAATCTTTAATATCAGCCAATAGCAAACTTGAACTCATTTCAAAAGTACACATTTTAATGCATAAGTTTAAAACACCAAATTACTATGCATTTACATTTAAAACTTTGCGTGTAATATATGTAAATACATAAGAATTATGTGCTAGGGAGGTAAATTTCCCACCTCTAAAACATTAAAGTCAGAAAAGTAATGTAAATTAATTGAAATAGAGTTGTATGTATACAAACGTTTGTAACACTAAACAAAAAAAGGGGCATTTACATACACAAACCACAATTCTTATATATTTACACATCTCAGACCTAAACTTTCATATTTACACATGACACTTAAATCCTAAAATCACACCAAAAATAACAAATTTAAACCCATTTTAAACTTACAGAAATACACATCTTCATGCATAGATTTAAAAATCCAAATTTATTATGTAAATATAAAATCTTAAGAGCAAGATATGGGATACAAAAGAATCTACGCTGTGGTAGAAAATCACATCGGCAAGAGAGACTAACAAGAGATGGAGTAAGGGCGGGCTGATATTTCAGCTGGTTATTCAGTTCACGATACAAATTTTCGACAGTTTATTGGCAGGTTGTTTTACTACAAGAAATTTCAGGCTGTAATTAATCGATTTCGAGTAACATAATTATCAGTTTAAAAAGTCAGTCAGTTTTTCAACCGTTACAATAAATAGATTGAATTTTCCACTAACTTTTCAGGAGTTACAATAAACCGGCTAAACTTGCAGCTGGTTTTTCAGTTCGGCTGCATCGCTGACCGAGTACCCGCTAAAAAAAATAGCCAGTATTTCTGCCGGTATTTGATGATTTTTCCAGTGTTACCCCCTTCATTATTTTTCATAAAGATTGAATTTGACTCTGTTCTTTATTCTGCCGGTTAAGTTTTTAATAATTACCTTGCCATATATATATATATATATAGCACAGAAAAGTCGTATTTTAGATTTGAAAGAATCATATTTGTGCAAAGGAGAAAATGTCTTACAATCTCAAACTAAATTTTACTCTGAATGTTCAGAGCCAAACTTATTCAGCTCCTGACTCTTTCTCTCCCGAGTGAATTTTTTATCATGCTGTGACTGCATAAACTTTAGTATTATACGAATTAAGAAAACCATATAGATACAAAAACTATATAGATATTCGAGTTAACTTAGATATTCAAATCATTATTAAACTATTTATATGTGAGCTCATGATAGTGTTGGTCCAAATTGCTGATGGCTGCATCATATATATTCTACTCCAAGGAAGACGAGAGGAAACAAACCCCAGCCTTTCTTCTCTTCCCACTAATATATTATTGCAGTCTCTCATTAATTTCTCTTTTTAAACTCTTACGAATAAGAAGAAGAAGAAGAAGAAGAAGAAGAAGAAGAGGAGGAGGAGGTGGAGGAGGATTGCCGCCATGGGAAGAGCTCCATGCTGCGATAAGGAGAAGGTGAAGAAAGGACAATGGTCACCGGAGGAAGATGCCAAACTCAAGTCTTACATAGAGCAGAACGGAACTGGTGGAAATTGGATTCCTCTTCCACAAAAAGTTGGTATAATTATTTCAGCTATTTCATCCCTAATTCATCAAATAAATTAAATTTTTAATTATTTGTTTGATCTATATCTAGATTTCTATTTAATCTTCTCAATTAATCGATCCATCTTCATCATCATCATCATCACAATTCATATTTTGAAGTCCTGAGGATCGGAGAATGATTCTTAAATAAGCCTGGTACTTTAATTGCACGAAATTGTACTGATCCAGGCCTGAAACGATGCGGCAAGAGTTGCAGGCTTCGATGGCTCAACTATCTTCGCCCAAATCTGAAACATGGCTCCTTCTCAGAGGAGGAGGAGAACATAATTTGCAGCCTCTTCGTCAGAATTGGAAGCAGGTCTGCTTATGAATATACATACATAGTTAAAATCAACCTCAAAATTAAGTTTTGTCAGCAGAATTCACTGAAAAATCTGTTTTTTTTTAATCCAATAGTCGCAATACATAGCACTTCAGTTAAAATCAACCTCAAAATTAAGTTTTGTCAGCAGAATTCACTGAAAAATCTGTTTTTTTTTAATCCCATAGTCACAATACATAGCACTTCAGTTAAAATCAACCTCAAAATTAAGTTTTGTCAGCAGAATTCACTGAAAAATCTGTTTTTTTTTAATCCAATAGTCGCAATACATAGCACTTCAGTTAAAATCAACCTCAAAATTAAGTTTTGTCAGCAGAATTCACTGAAAAATATGTTTTTTTTTTAATCCCACAACCACAATATATAGAATTTCATTCAAAAAAATCAGTCTTTGATTGAAACAGGTGGTCTTTGATTGCCGCCCAGCTGCCCGGGAGGACAGACAACGATATAAAGAACTACTGGAACACCAAGCTGAAGAAGAAGCTGCTGAGTACCTACCCCTCTGATCACGCCCGAGTGTTGTGATCATTTCAATGGTTCAGATTTATATCTCCTGTCAGCTTCTTCTCCTCAGCCCAACTCTTTGACGGCAAGGAGTACCTACCCCTCTGATCACGCCTGAGTGTTGTGATCATTTCAATGGTTCAGATTCATATCTCCTGTCAGCTTCTTCTCCTCAGCCCAACTCTTTCACGGCCAATTGCCTGAGCGGTTCTTCGATCGAGCTGGACGACATATTTGGTCAGTTCGATTCATTCTATGGACCGAGCGGAATGACCGCCGGAGAGATGACGGGATTGCTCAGCATGCCTGATCAGGTTATAAGCTCTTTGATGTATCCTACCATGGCGGCCGCCGGAACGGGGAGTTACCAATCCCTGTTTTCTTAGATGCATACCGGCACCATGTATGTGCTTATCACAGGACTGTTGATTTGGAGCTTGGCTGATTTCAATTTTCAGAAAGAGGGATGGGGGACTTACATTTTTTCTTAATTTTAATTTTAATTTTAATTTTAATTTTTCATTTACGGTTATACTTTTATATGATCATATCATATGCATTGCTTTGCAGCAGGGGAGAGTTTGACAGAAAAGTTGAATTTTATTTGAAGTTATTTGTGTGCATGCGTCTCTGAACAAATTTAAGAATAATATATATATAT
>NW_018165688.1:3226-11318 GCF_001263595.1 Phalaenopsis equestris | reverse complement strand
CCTCTCAAAGAGCTAAGCAAATTTCAGACTACAAAATAAAAAACTGAGAAAGAACACTAATTTAAAACGATCAAGTTAATAGAAATATTTGCATTTTTCACAAATAAAAGCATTAAGCTATAGTATTCTTTCAAAATATAGAGTTCATAAGGAGCTTCAGCAAATAAATATAAAATTTATTCTTATATCACAATACAAGAATTTACAGGCCAGGGCTAAGATCTCACCTGATTGCGATAAACAACATATCCAAGGAAGAAGTAGACCAGCAAGAAAGGTAATATTAATGGCGCTAGTACGGAGCAGGTGAAGCCAAGAAGTCCAAATAAAAGAACCCTTGGAATTTCAGTATGATAAGGAAATGATGGAACTGAGACTGGATCATCCTTCCATCTTAAAATATGCCTCTTTATGAAGTTCCATATAAGGCCAAAGAGCTGCATTACTTCAGAGGATAAACTTGCCCAACCTGAGGTTAGGACATAAGTGATAAAGAAGGTAGCCTGCAATAACAGCAAAATGAAGATTAATGCTTAATTTAGTTTAAACAAGAGTTAGCACTTTAGTCCTATCTATGAACTATTTCATACTATATTAAAAAAAATTGAGAACTAATTTTAGACTTTTATAAACTTTGGACTAAATGACCCCATATAAATAAGAAAAGGGACTACTTCGGCACTATACTCCAAAAAAAAGAAAAAAAAAAAAAGAAATCACCTGACTCGGCACAGCTTTCGCGAGCTCAGTTGGGATGTCCTTTGGACTAGATATGGCATTTATCTGGCTGATCAAAGATCCAGAGAAGACATTTACAAAGAACACATTCCAAATGTTGAAGTAGAGCACTTTCCAACAAGCGCTCCTTTTCCTGGTGCTATGCGAGATGGACCCTTCAACAGAAGAAAATAGCAGCATCACGGGTGGAACAATATATAGGAACAATTGTAAAATGACACTAGGGAGGTAGCCTGACACTATCTCGATTGTAAACTTCCTGCATACAGTAAGCATATTACATTGTTGTTGACAGTAGGAGTGTTCTGATATTTTATATGCTGAAAAAGTTAAACATTTGCAGGAAAAATAGAATCAAGTGTTCACAACTGAAAAGCAAAGCCTCTACTTGGGTACAAAAACTAAGAAACAAAATTAAAACAAAGTTCAGAAACACAGAGATACGATACATACTTCTTTAGTAAACCATCTAGAAAGGGGAATAGCTGCTGCAACTGGTCCAAATGGGTTAGACCTTGCACAAAAGTGACTGGAATAAGAAACAGAAGCATAAAAACAATGCTGGCAACAAGTATTGCTATCTTGCGGAACCAGAGCTGTCTGTATGGAATCCAAAGATTGGACCAATAAACATCATGCGGTTCAGGGGCAAGATCAGTAACCCAATGCATGGGATTGGATGACTGAAGAACCTCTGACGTAACAACAGCTGCATACCGTGTTCTAAAAAATACAAAAGCAGCACCACATTCCTGTGCAAAAACGGAAAAACAGCCTTAAACTTAATGATCAATCAGTTGAAACAAGAAATAATAATATTGAATATATAATTTAACCATACAGCCAACTTGTAAAATCACGCATCAAGTTTACCCAACAAAAGAAAGTACTACAGCAACAGACATGAGATATTGTTGCATTAAGACAATAACCATGGCTTAGGCGAGCTTCTAATTAAAATACAAAATATTGTAAAAGTTACTGAACGAATTACATAAATATAAAAGGAGAAAACAAACATAGGAATATAAGAAAGTGAAAGCCAAATAACTCAGTATTAATCTTCATACAAGCATTCTTGGCAGCTTTTCAATTAAAAGTAACCTCCCAGAAACTTGTCTTAAATCTTTCAACAGAGTACATATTATGCTAGTACATATTCAATAGTAATAAATATAGGGGCATTTACATAGATAGCACACAATTCTAATGCATTTACACATCTCACACCTAAACATTCATATTAACACGCATAACACTCAAATCTTTAACAACACAAAAAAAGAGCACTATTATCACTTTTTGAAAGTAAATACACCTTTCAAGGATAGGATTTAGAGACAAAAGTGCCATGCATGTAAATATGAAAGTTTAGGTGTGAGATATATAAATACAAAAGAATTGTATGCCAGGTATGTAAATTTCCCATAAATAGATCAGCACTGTGATTTCTAACGCTGATTTTACAAGCTTCACTATCCTAAGACCACAACTTATATATAAAGAGTATTCTTAATCCTTTATCGCCCAATCCAACTTAATTGACATCCAGGCACATTTATACATTTATCAAGAATGAAATGACAACAAAATTATTGGTTTCACACTGATGACGTCAGGGCTAGATAGTGATGGTAATTGACTTCATTTCATCAAAAGTTTTATTTTAAAAAACAAAACAAGCCTTTATGTAGGCATTTGACCTTCTTCAGATGATTGATTTAGTTTACACTTCAGGACGAGTCTCATGCCTTTGTGTGCATTTTAGTACATGCGAGAAAAGGAAAAAAAAAAAAAACATGAAAAGGACCTTGTTGCATATAGTAGAACATTGGCATCAAAATCGAAAACTAACACAAGTTCTGTAAGTAATTCACAAGGCATTGATGCTTAGAATACTAATGATACCTTCTCTTTTATGTTTGAATCTGAATACTTGAAATCACTTCTTTTTGCACCAAGCTCAAATTCTTCATTATACAGCTTGAAAGAATTGGATGCACCTCCACAAAGTCCACATCTGTATCTGAATGGTAGGCATTTTTTATTAATAACGGCTCCCTTTAACCGAGTAACCTTCTTGTAAGCTTTCTCAGCATTGTTCTGAATAGAAACATAAGAGTAAGAAAAAAATAAATGACTGTAAGAACTCGTTTCTTTCACAAATCAGGCATACCTAGTGATTGCAAAAGCATTTCCTTAAAAGACATTCCAATTCTTAATATATTGAGCCAATAAAAAAATGCAAAATTGTTGAAATTTAGAAATATTTTTATTGATATGAATATGAGGCATAAATAATCCCTACATGAATCGTAGAATAGGCAAGACAATAAAAAGAAAATAACAGGAAAGGAAAGATATAACACCTAATATCTCCAATTAATCAATTCATATTAATTATTTGAACATAATTAATATGAAACATCATAACTTCTACTAGGATAAGTAAATAAATCCATATTTACACATAATATGAAACATCATAACTATTGTAAATGAAACATCATACAATAGGAAAGTAAATAAATCCAATCCAAGAAAATAAATCTAATCCTCATAACTTCTACTAGGAATAAATTATTTTTTAATATAACTTATAACAGAAATTTACATGCCTAGCGCAAAATTCTTATGAGATATTTACATATCTCACACATACAACACTCAAATCTTTAATATCACACCTACAACACTCAAATCTTTAATCTCACACATACAACACTCAAATCTTTAGTATCACACCTACAACACTCAAATCTTTAATCTCACACATACAACACTCAAATCTTTCATATTTACACATACAATACTCAAATCTTTACCACTTTTAAAATATGAGTGTTATATCTACACATACAAAAATAGCACTTTTACCATTTTTTAAAATAAAATGCACCATTTCATGATGCATAGGCTTAAAGCACCAAAGTACCATGTGTGTAAATATAAAAAGTTAATAAATACATAAGAATTGTGTGCTAGGCATTTAAATTTCCTTAAGATATAAGAAGATTTAACATTTGTCATGTCAAACAATTTTCGTATTTTAATCCCTCTTAAGCTTTACTAAATCCAAAATTTTCAAAATTTACTAAATTCTACGTGCAGCTAACCTGAATATAAGTAATCTGTTGAAAGAAATATGATGCAGGGGATGCTTACTTGTCTACTTGGAAATCTCACATTGCTCTCCTACTTTGCTAAAAAGAAAGAGAAGGAGGCCATATTAGTTCAAACATTGGGTGTTGTATCTATCTACATTGTGATTGTGCAGCTTGCCGTTGCCGGAGCGATGCCTTTACTGCAGTTTACGGCCACGTCGGCTGCTGTTGTTGCTGGGCTTGTGCTGAACTTCATGAACTATTATGGATGGCTTCTACAATGGGTTTGGCAGATTTGGGAGGATTTTATCACCATTGTGGGAATTTCTGTTCTTCCACAGGTGAGTTTGTGGGAATTAGTGGAGTTTTAGATGTTTTTGTGATGGTGGTGAAGATTAGATGTGTGTGCTCATTCATCTCATTTGATGCAGGTTATGTGGTCGACATTTGTCCCGTATATTCCAAGTAGCAATTTGCCTGGGCTTATTTGTTGTAGCTTGGCTATTGTGGTCATCATTTTGGTATCAATCTGTCAATCTTGTCATTTTGAAGTATGTTCAATACAATATGTAAAAAGAGCATTTAGTTTCTTTAATTTAAATTTGCAGAAATTTATAATGTTTTAGCACTAAACATAGGGCAAATTTGTTATCTTCTATTAATTGTGATATGAACTGGCGAGGGATTTGATAACTAATCTTTTGTGGGGGGTTGCTTATTATTGGGTGCTTGAGGTAGAGCAAAAGTAAGGAGGAATTTGGTCTTTGGTTATTTTGTATCTTTAATTGAAATTTGCATAAGAAGCAGATGGTATGAGCACTAAAAGTATGGCTAATTTGTTCTCTTTTATAAGTTCTTTACGAACTAGTGAGGAATTTTACAACTAATTTCAACAAGGGATTCCTTATTATCAGGTGCTTGAGTTAGAAGAAAATAAGGAGAAATTCGGTGGTTGATATCTAGATGAAAACTTGGGCTAATGTACACATCGAAAATGATAGAAGCAGAGAGGGGATATGACCACAATTGAAGGAGAGTTTTACCCTCGATATATGGAGGAAAAAATGGAGTAAGAGGAAGTTGGGGTGGAGATGTTAGATTTAGAAAGTTAAAGTGTCGATCTTCGAGAGGAAAGACACACGTTGGTGGGTGTATCGGGTAGAGCGATATTTTGCGGTGAATGGGCTAGATGGGGAGGAGAAACTTATGGGGGTAGGGTTATGTTTGGAAGAGAAAGCTCTAGTTTGGTTTCAGTGGAGGGAGTCTAGATACCTAATCTATTCGTGGGAGGTATTCAAGGATAGTTTGTTGGAAAGTTGCCGAGCAATTCAGTAAAATGACCAACATGAGCAATTATAGGCCTTAACTCAAGAGAGAACTATCATGGAATACATGGAAAGATATGAACTATTGTCGAGACAGCTGAGGGCGATTTCTGAAGCGGGATTGGAAGGAAATTTTATGAAGGGCCTAAAGCCCAACATACGAGCATCACTCCGACTATTGAGACCAAGGGGATTGAGTGAGAAGATAGAGCTAGCTCAGACAGTAGAGGACAAGAATCAAATGAAGCTTGACAGAAGCAACACAGATGGAATGCCAGACCAAATTGCTACAACCACAACCATACCAAAAGCTCAGACTGTGGAAGTTCAGAGGTTGGCTGCTCAGGACACAAATAATGGACCTCGACCATGAGCAACACTCAAGCGCCTTACAAAGTCATAGATTCGAGAGAAGCGAGTCAAGAAGTTTTATTTTTGGTGTGATGAGAAGTTTACCCCAGGACATAGTTCAAAGATCTAAAATTACAAATTCTTATTGTGCATGACAAGGAGAGAGAGAATGAAGAAATAGAGACAATTATGGGGGAGGTGGAACACTCTCACTTTTTTTCACCTTAAGGACAACGTGTCTTTTGGTGGGATTATTGTTACGTTGGAGCCTAGCCTAAGAGCAAATTTATCTTTTGTACGCCTAAGAGCAATTTAGTCTTTTATTATTATTACTATTATTGTTGGGTATAAATAAGCTTGTTATGTCTAGGGTTAGGCATATTCATGAGATTGAGTTGTGAATCTTAGATTTAGGGTTAAGAGAAATTTCTGTTACGCTTCAGAACCAAAATCAACAAGCAATTGACTACGAAACGACAGTAGATAAAGGGAAAGCCTCAAATGAGGGTTGCTCTTACGAAAAACAAATGAAAACAAGTAAGATAAAGATGATGATCTACTTTTTAAGAGGTAGATAAGCTCTCCTACAACCCTAGACATCGCTAGGAACACCACCAAAAGGAAAAAACACAACAACAACAAACGCTAGGTTCCTCCCCTTAATAGAATTGTCCCACGGGATTTGAAAACTTTCCTTTAAAACTTTCCTCCAAACCTCTTTTAATTTCTCCTATTTGAGTTTGTAATTAAGCCTCTCATGGATCCTACCTGCCCCCTGCCCTTTTCTGTCTCAGTAAACTGCTGCCTCGCTTCTTCTCGCGAACAGGATCGGCTCGCCTGTTGTTGTGGAGGGCCTTTGCTTTCTACCGGTTTAGGAGGGGCCGATCTAGGAGCGAACGAAACACTAGCCCCTGCCCCAAGAAGGACCCCACTTAACCAATACCTCCTTTTCTACCCCTACTCCTCAGTAAACTCCTTCGATCTCTAGCGGCTCTAGAACCACTTCCAAATCTTTTGTCAATGTCAGCGGTAGTGCAGACAAGGGTGTATGACTTCCAATCGCACGTCTCAACTGTGATACATGGAAGACCGATGTAGTGCAAACGATGGTAGTAACTTCAAATGGTAGGCCATTGTCTCAATTCATGCAATCATCTCATAAGGCTCAAAGTATCACAGTGATAGTTTCTTGCTTCTCCTCCTAGCCAAAGTCTTATGTCGGTAAGGCCTCAATTTCAAGTAGACTATCCTGATTCAAATTGCACCTCTCCTGTGTCAGTCCACCTTCCTCTTCATGATTTGTTGAGTTTTCAATAAATGTCCCTTGAGCTCTGCTAGTGTTGTGTCCCTCTCTTTCAAGTACTGATCGAAGTTCGATACCGGTGGGGTATTATGCCTATAATATATCAAGTGAGGTGAATCTCACACATACAATATCTTGAAAGGGGTTATCTGTGCTGCGGTGTGGTCCGATGTTATACCAATATTCGACCCATGTAATCCACTTAGCTAATAGCTTCGGCGTATCAGATACAAAACAACGCAGGTATATCTCTACGCTCTTGTTGGCCACCTCCGTCTGCTCATCAGACTGGGGATGATATGCGGTGCTCCTTTTAAGGATTGTCCCTCGGAACCTAAATCTCTTTCCAGAAGTGGTCCGGGAACATCTTGTCCCTATCTGATACAATCGATTCCAATACCCCATGCAAACGGACCACTTCTCGGATAGACGTCGTCTTGACTGAGACCGCAGTGTAAGGATCTCGTAAAGGAATGAAATGTGCATACTTAGGCGATCCACGACTACCATGATTACTATGAACCCTTATGACCGTGACAAACCCTCAATAAAATCTATCGTCACTTTTTCCCAAGTAATGCTAATGGTTGTAGTAACCCTCCTGGTGTCGTGGTCAAATACTTGTGTCGTTAGCACACATCACATTTTGTCATCAGTCTTCCACGTCTTTGCGCATCTCCACCTAATAAAGCTCTGCTGCCAGACGATTGTAGGTCTTTTGCACCCCTGAGTGACCCTGATTGCATTATCATGAGACTCTTGTAATAGCTTGAGAATACAGTCAAACGAATTGGGTAGCACGAATCCCTCCTAGTGGAGCACCTGTTATCCCCTCAATGCATATCCTAGATGATTGTTAGGATCCTGCAGCAACTCGAATATTATCTTCCTCAGTTCCTTGTCCCTTTCGCTCTCTTGTCTCAAGGCTTCCCAATCTAAGGCCAAGGGTATTAATAGGGTTATCAATTGGGGTTCCTCCACCTTTCTTGACAGTGCGTCACATGCCTTGTTCTCCAATTTTAGCCGACACTGAATCTAGAAATCATATCCCAGTAGCTTAGATAATCATCTCTGATGCTCCTCAGTCATCATCCGCTGCTCTAGAAAATACTTTAAACTCATCTGATCACTCCTGACAAAATAAATGTCGTCTCAATAAGTAGGGCTGCAACTTTTTGTCGGCACTTAAAAGAAGGTATGAAGAAAGTTTGGGGGGTCGCCCGTAAGAAGCTGTCGGTCGCCGGAATCGAAATCTCGTCGCCCGCTTCGGA
>NW_018165688.1:813-1582 GCF_001263595.1 Phalaenopsis equestris | reverse complement strand
CATACACACAACTTCTTAAGCATGCAAAGAAGAGTTATCCATTTTGTTTCGTGGAGAAGTATATTTTGTTTGAAAATAATTTATCAAAACTTATCTTTCTTTTTATTTTGGTTGTCCACGAGTCGATTACGCTATCGGGCATAGGACTGCCAACAACCTGAGGAGGTTCGAGCCGACTACCGCTAGACTTATGTCGGTGAAGGATACCATATCCTATTGTTCATCAAATGCCTGGATCTTGATGTTATAGGATAGGGGATCTTTTTGCTTTATCTTCGGTGTGCCTTTATCATCAACACCGTACGCCCCAAAACGACTACTTGCGACCTTGCTTGATAGTTTCACGTATATCAAAAGGCTATACGTGGACACTTATGCATCGAACATAAGCATCGAAAACCGAACCAAGAAGCAAGGAAATAAAAAAACAAAAATGGGGTAAGAGAGAAGAGACACTGATCCATCTAAAACAACAAAAAGGAGACTAGATCAGTTCTCAAAAGACTCCTATCGAAAAGACCTGAAAAAGTAGGCCAGAGGTCTTTCCTAACAAACATAAAATATACATTCGCGCTGATTCTCCAAACCCCAAGAACGTAGGTTTAATCAAATCGACCAAACGTTCTTCCAAAATACGATTTAAAATTTTCCAAACCTCGAAGGAAAATGATCGCGTGCGGGGAAACCACTGTCACCACTGTCAATACTTCCAAACCCATACTAAATTCAAAATCCTTCCAACTCAATCCATAACTCCATATATTAAGTA
>NW_018165688.1:0-713 GCF_001263595.1 Phalaenopsis equestris | reverse complement strand
TGTAGTGCAAACGATGGTAGTAACTTCAAATGGTAGGCCATTGTCTCAATTCATGCAATCATCTCATAAGGCTCAAAGTATCACAGTGATAGTTTCTTGCTTCTCCTCCTAGCCAAAGTCTTATGTCGGTAAGGCCTCAATTTCAAGTAGACTATCCTGATTCAAATTGCACCTCTCCTATGTCAGTCCACCTTCCTCTTCATGATTTGTTGAGCTTTCAGTAAATGTCCCTTGAGCTCTGCTAGTGTTGTGTCCCTCTCTTTCAAGTACTGATCGAAGTTCGATACCGGTGGGGTATTATGCCTATAATGTATCAAGTGAGGTGGATCTCACACATACAATATCTTCAAAGGGGTTGTCTGTGCTGCGGTGTGGTCCGATGTTATACCAATATTCGACCCATGTAATCCACTTAGCTACTAGCTTCGGCGTATCAGATACAAAACAACACAGGTATATCTCTACGCTCTTGTTGGTCACCTCTGTCTGCTCATCAGACTGGGGATGATATGCGGTGCTCCTTTTAAGGATTGTCCCTCGGAACCTAAATCTCTTTCCAGAAGTGGTCCGGGAACATCTTGTCCCTATCTGATACAATCGATTCCAATACCCCATGCAAACAGACCACTTCCCGGATAGACGTCGTCCTAACTGAGGCCGCAGTGTAAGGATCTCATAAAGGAATGAAATGTGCATACTTAGGCGATCCACGA
>NW_018165687.1:134442-137088 GCF_001263595.1 Phalaenopsis equestris | reverse complement strand
AATTTTAACATCTGGATGGGCCAAATCAAGAAGTAGATGAAGTACATGGAGTTAAATCATCACGACTTCTTCCAATATTAAAGATCAATACTCTCCACAACTTCCATCCAATACTTTATTTACTTATCATTTTAAGAAAAAAAGATAAGGAAAAATACCAGAATTCGTGGGGAAAATAAAACCACACTTTAGTTTGAAAGCAGAAATCAATGTCAAACCTACAATAAATATCAATTAAAACTAAATGTAGTAATAAAAAGATAGAAACTTATCTCAAATCCTCCATCAAACTCTTGAAGTTCCTTTAATTCTCTTCTCTTCTTACAACACTCTTAACTCTCAAACTCTTAACTCTCAAAAACTAGAAATTAAAACTAAAATAAAGGTAGATCTTGGTGTCTTATAATCTCTCCTAGAAATCACAGCAAAGAAGAATCTAAAAGAAACACTTGAAGAGACTAGAAGCAGCCCCTCAAAAGTTCCAAGCCTCTCTTTTTATAGTTTTTGAACTTGTGTCTTGGTATCTCTTAAAAATGTGTCCAAATTCCATGTATTCTCCAAAAGATGCCTCCTTTCATAAGTTTTTTAACCATATTTTTGTTTCTAGTGGTTATAACCACCCTCTTAAGCCAATAAGTGCCTCAAATGTCCCTTGAAAATTTGAGAAAATGATTAACCCTTCAAGTAACTGTCATTGACGCTTAAGAGTGAGACTTCTGGCACTTAGGCACGGCCTTCTCTGTTTCACAGGCACTTAAGCGCCAGATCTTGCATTTAAGCTCCAAAATACTTATGTACCATTTTTTTCATTTTTGCGCCATATTTGATCCTTTTTCACTCCTTTTGCCATTTTTTACCTTTTTAGTTGTACCTAAAAAACACACACAAATACCTTCCCTTAAAGCACAATATCTAAAAAACAGGTATAAAAATAAAACACACACAAATACCTTCCCTTAAACCACAATATCTAAAAAACAGGTATAAAAATATGGATAAAAATATTATATATTTTAGGTGTATTAGTCAGTACCTAATTTCTTATTTCCTTCTTTCAAGGTCGTTACCTAAATTTCGACTTTCATTCCAGGATTGATAACTAATTGTTGATTGCCATTCTCGGGGTCAGTACTTAAATTTAGATTCCCTTCATTTCAAAGCCGGTACATAAATTCCAACTCTCATTACAAGGTTGATAGCTAAATTTCAATTCCCATCTCGCTATCAGTACTCAAATTATTATTCTGTTCTTTCAAGGTTGGTACCTAAATTTTGACTCTCATTCTAGGATTGATACCAAAATTTCAATTCCTATCTCAGGGAATTCTAATTCCCTTCTTTCGATGTCGTTACCTAAATTTTGATTCTCATTCCAGGATTGATAGATAAGTTTCAATTACTGTTCTCAGATTCAATACCTAAATTTTGATTTCTTCTTTCAAGGTCAATACCTAAATTTTTACCCTCCTTCCGAGATTGATACCTAAATATCAATTCCCATCTCACAGTCTGTACCTAAATTCTGATTCCCTTCTTTTAAGATCGGTACCTGATACACCTAAAATATATAGTATTTTTTGACATATTTTTATACCTATTTTTTGAGATATCTATTTTTCATATTTTTATACCTATTTTTTGAGATATTGTACTTTAATGGAAGGTATTTGTGTATTTTTCTTTTAGGTGCAAGTAAAATGGTGAAACATGCTAAAAGGAGAGAAAAAGGATCAAAGTTGGAGTAAAAATGTGAAAATGGTGCAAAAAAGAGTTTTCGCTCCTAAGCGCCAGATCCGGCGCTTAAGCATCGGTGAAACAGAGAAGGTCGCACTTAAGCACTAGACGCCCCATGCTTAAGCGCTAGAGGCAGTTATGTGACGGTTTACTTCATTTTGCCAAATTTTGAAGGGATATTTGAGGCACCCATTGGCTAAAGAGGGTTGTTATGTCCACTAGAGATGAAAATATGGTTAAAAAACTTGTGAAAGAAGGCATCCTTTGGAGAATACATCGAATTAGAAAACATTTTGAAGAGTTATCAAGGCAGCTCGTGGAGATTTAAAAAAGAAAAAATTTGAAAATTTTTGAATTGTACTTGAAAGTTCTGAAAGTGTTGGAAAGGGGGAGTTTTGAGAGGTAGTTTTGGAGAGATTTTTAGGCACCAAAAATTTCCTTTATCATTTTCGTTTTTAGTTTTATTGTGAGAGTTAGGAGTGTTGTAAAAGAGGATATTTAAAGGAACTTCAAGAGTTTGGTGGAGGATTTGAGATAAGTTTTTAACTTTTGTTTTTAAAATACTTTTGATTTTAATCGAAACTTCTTATTGGTTTGACAATGATTTCAACTTTTAACTAAAGTGTGGTTTTGTCTTCTCTATGAATTCTTAGTAGTTTTCTTTATCTTTCTCTTTAAAATGATAAGTAATTAAAGTGTTGAATGGAAGTTGTGGAGAGTATTGATATTTAATGTTTGAAAAAATTGTGATGATTTAAATCTATGTACTTCATTTACTTCTTGGTCTGGCTCATCTTAAAGTTAAAATTTGTTGTGAGAACATGTAAGAACAAGGATGGTATTGCCCCAGTCAACAATTGGAAAGAATCACATGAGATTGTATGAATGAGAATGTAATTCATATGATTTAGT
>NW_018165687.1:96535-134030 GCF_001263595.1 Phalaenopsis equestris | reverse complement strand
AGTATCTCAATATATATATATATATATATATATATATATATATTAAAAAGTGAAATTGCTATTTTCTTTAGGATCAAGTTTTTAGTTCTGTTGCGAAGTAAGGAAACATAAGTGAAAAATATCATCAAAGACATTGTTATACTGTTGCATATAAGCACTAAAGGGATCAAGTTTTTGGCGCCGCTACCGAGGAAAAGAAAAACTGAAAGATAATTGATTAAAAGCAATTTTCTATTTCAGAAATTCTTATTTAAACTTTAAAAGTTATCAAAGGAATATCTTATTATAGTATTTTATTTCGTGTGTGTGTTGTTGTATTTTATTTTTATGTTAGTGTATGTGCAGTTCAGGTTCTGAAAGACTAGTGCCCTACAATTTAGAATTAGAGAGAACTATTAAAAAAATTAGAAAAAGCAAAAAATTAAAAAAATTGAAAAATATAAAAAATTTACAGAAATGGCAAACCAAAATGATCAAAATGTTGAAATTCATCAAGAATATAGACCTTTATAAGATTATGTCAACCATAAGGTAGATGAACTTCATTGTAGTACTCAAAACCTATTGTAGTGGCAAATTTATTTGAACTTAAATCTGCTATTATTCAAATGGTATCAAATATTCAGTTTGGGAGATCACCAACTGAAGATACAGATTTACATCTTGCCAATTTTCTAGAATTGTGTGTTACATTTAAATATGATGATGTATCAGATGATATAATAAGACTTAGGTTATTTCCTTTCTCATTTAGGGATAAGGATAAGATGTGGTTGAATTCATTAGCATTTGGATCAATCAGAACTTGAGGTGCTTTAACACAAAAATTTCTTGCTAAATATTTTTCACCATAAAAAACTGTAAAGCTTAGAAATGATATTACATCTTTTAATCAGTTTGAAGGGGAATCTATTTATGAAGCATTGGAATGATTTAAAGAATCTTTAAGAAGGTTTCCACACCACGCTATAACAAATTGGTTAATAATTCAAACTTTTTATAATGGATTAGCTGGAACTCTTAGATCTATTATCGATGTCATGTCACTGCTGGTGGTTCGTTGATGTCAAAACCACTTCATGATGGTTATGCTTTGATTTAAGAAATGGCTACCAATAATTTTGAATGGCATTCTGAGAGGGTCAACCCTAAGAAAGTAGCCAACGTTCATGAATTTGATGCATTTACTATGTTAGCAAATCAAGTTACTGCAATTTCAAAGAAGTTAGACCAATTTGGAATGAATTTTTCTCAACCAATCTCTATGAATCAAGAGAATTCATTAGTACAAATGGTAGATTCTCAAGCAACATTAGAAACTTTGAATGACATAAATAACAAGCAGAATAACCTATATTCAAATTATTATAACCCAAGTTAGAAGAACCATCCCAACTTCAATTGGAATAATACTACGGGTGGTAATAATGAGAAATGAAGGAATAATCAAGGAAGCCCATTGGGAAATTGGAACAACCAAGGGAATAATAATTATAGATCTACTTATCCTCCAAGTTTCAATAGTAATCCACAATTTAAGGAGAAGAACTTATGTATAGAAAAAGTGGTGTTACAAATGGGAAATTAGTTACAAAGTCAAGGAGTTACAATTAGAAATATTAAAAATCAACTTGGGCAGATCACAAATTCATTAAGTAATAGATCCAAAGGAACACTTTATAGTAATACTGAAATAAATCCAAAAGACCAAAATAAAGAGCAAGTAAAAGCAGTTCAACTTAGAAGCGAAAGAGAGTTGGAAGGTAGGGTTCAAAAAGAAATTGAAGTAGAGAGAGAAGAAATTGAAGAATCAAAAGAGGATGCTCCAAAAGATTCTAAAAGACCTATTTCTCTACTTAAAGTTAACTTAGAAAAGCCACCACCTCCATTTCCTCAGGGACTTTGTCAACAGAATTTTGATAAGCAATTTTCAAAATTTATGAAAATTTTAAAGAAGCTTATAATTATATTCATTTGTTGAAGCCTTATAACAAATGCAAGCTATGTAAAGTTTATGAATAATATTCTCAACAGGAAAAGGAAGTTTGAAGATAACAAGATTGTTGCATTTAGTAAGGAGTGAAATGCAATTATTCAGAAGAAACTTCCTGAAAAGCTTAAAGATCCTGGTAGCTTTACAATTCCATGTGGGATAAATTTTGTAGGAAAGCATTATGTGATTTAGGTGTAAGTATTAATTTTATGCCATTATGAATATTTAAAAGATTGGGATTAGGAGAAGTAACCCCGACTACTGCAACTCTACAATTAGCAGATCATTCGATAACTTACCCAAAAGGAGTTATAAAAGATGTTCTAGTGAAAGTGGATCAATTTATCTTTCCTATTGATTTCATTGTGCTTGATATGGGGGAAGGTAAAGTAAAGAGATACCTATCATTTTTTAGAGAACTTTCCTAGCCACAGGAAGAGCAATTTCAATGATCAAACTATTACTTTAACATTTCAAGCTCAATGAAGTATCCTGCAAAAGGTAAAGATGATAAATGTTATAGAATAGATGTTATAAGATATATGAGTGAATGTCATTTCAAAACTAATTATGAGTCATTTCAAATGTCATTTCAAAACTAATTATGAAGAAAAATCTAAAGTAAATGATTTGGAACATGAGCAAGATGATGAATTAGATAAATGTGAATATCTTTTTAAGGAAGATTCAAACTATGTTCGAGAAAGTTTTGAAATTTTGGACACAATTGAGAAAGATAAATCATTTTGTCCATCAATAGAAAAACCTTCAGAACTTGAGTTGAAATTACTTCCTTATCATTTAAAATAAGCCTTTTTAGGAGATTCTTCTACTATACCAGTTATAATTTCCTCAATTTTAATGATGGAAGAAGAAGAAAGATTGATGAAAATTTTGAAAAATTTTAAGAAAGCCTTTGGATGGACAATAGCTGATATTAAACTAATCATCCCTTCAATTTGTATGCATAGAATTCATATGGAAGAGAACTACAAACACAGGGCTGATCCTTAAAGGAGATTGAATCCTGTTATGAAGGAAGCAGTAAAGAAAAAAATTTTAAAGAGGGTATATGCTGAAATTATCTACCCTATTTTAGATAGTGCATGAGTTAGTCCAATTCACTACGTTCCTAAGAAAGGAGGAGTAACGATGACTATGAATAAACATAATGAGTTAATATCTACTAGACAAGTCACTGGGTGACGAATATACATTGATTATATTAAATTAAATCTTGCCACTAGAAAATATTATTTTTCACTACCCTTTCTCGATCAAATGCTGGATAAACTATCTGGGCATAAATACTTTTGTGTTTTAGATGGATATACAGGCTATCACCAAATACAAATAACTCCTAAGGATCAAGAGAAAATAATGTTTACCAGTCTGTATGGTACATTTACTTTTAGAAGAATGCCCTTTGGTTTATGTAATGCCCCTGCTACACTTCAAAGATGTGTGATGATATTTTTTTGTGATTTAATATAAAAATGGATTGAAGTCTTTATGGATGATTTTTTAGTGTTTGGAACTTTATTTGACTCATGTTTAGAACATCTATCAAAAGTTCTTAAGCTCTGTGAAGAAACAAATTTAGTCCTTAATTGGGAAAAATGTCAATTTATGGTAACTGAAGGAATTTTACTAAGACATCAAATATCATAAAATGGTATGGAAGTAGATATTATTAAAATTCAAGTGATTGTTAATTTACCTTATCCAACAAATATAAGGAAAATTAGAAGTTTTTAGGACATGCTGGATTCTACAAGCGATATATTAAGGACTTTTCAAAAATTGTTAAGCCTTTATGCCATTTATTAGAGAAAGATGTAATTTTCAATTTTGATGAAGAGTGCCTAAAAGCTTTTGAGTTATTAGAAGAAAATTTAGTCAGTGCACCAATTATAGTTTATCAGATTGGGAAAACCTTTTGAAGTAATGTGTAATGTTAGTGATTACGCTATTGGAGTTGTTTTAGGACAAAAGTATGATAAAATTTTTAAATTAATTTATTATGCTAGTAAAACTCTTAAAGAAACCTAAATTATTTATACAATAACTGAAAAAGAGTTATTAGCAATAGTATATTCGTTTGATAAATTTAGATCATATTTAATTGGTACCCATTGCATAGTGCATATAGATCATTCTGCTATTAAGTACTTAATGAAAAATAAGGAAGCTAAACCTAGACTTATAAGATGGATTCTTCTTTTGCAAGAGTATGACTTTGAAATAGTAGATAGGTAGGGGATTAAAAATCAAATTGTTGATCATTTGTCTAGGCTTGAGTTAGAAAAACCACTCTGTTTTGAAAAAGAAATTAATGAACATTTTCCAGATGAAAAATTATTCAACATTAATGAGTGGCATGTTCCGTGGTATGCCGACATTGTGAACTTTCTTGTTAGTGATATTATATCCTATAGAATGGCATACGAACAGAGGAGAAAATTTATTTTTGAAGCTAAGAATTATTTTTGGGATGACCCATATATGTATAAACAAGGAAAGGATCTTATTATTTGAAGAAGTGTACCTTTAGAATAAGCTTATGAAATTATCCAAAAATGCCATAATTCTAATTTTAGGGACATTTTGGTGTTGATAAAATAGCATACAAAATTTTACAATCTGTATTTTATTGGCCTACTATCTTTAGAGATGTTAATGGTTCTATTAAAACTTGTGATAGATGTCAAGGAGTAGACAATATTTCTAAAAGAAATGAGATGCCTCTCAATTAAATGTTAGAAGTTGAAATATTTGATTTTTGGGGATTATATTTCATGGGACCATTTATACCATCTTTCAAAAATTTATATATATATATATACTGTTAGCAGTGGACTATGTATCCAAATGGATAGAAGCTGTTGATTTACCTTGATGTGATGCTTAAAGTGTTGCAAAACTTTTTAAAACAAACATATTTTGTAGATTTGTGATGCAGAGAGTTATTATTGCTGATGGGGGAAGTCATTTCAGAAATGCCATAATGGAGATGTTATTAAAGAAATATCATATAAATCATAGGATTGATAATGCTTATCATCTTCAAACAAGTGGTTTGGCTGAATTTTTCAATCAAGAAATTAAAAGATTTATGGAAAAATCTGTGAATCCAACAAAACTGGATTGGTCAGTCAAACTTGACTATACTTTGTGGGCTTATAGGACTGCATACATAACTCCTATAGGAATGTTCCCATGTAAGCTAATATTTGGGAAAGTATGTCAGTTACCGGTTGAACTTGAGCATAAAGCATATTGGGCAATTAAAGAGTTCAATTATAAGTATTGACCAATTAAAGAGTTCAATTATAATTTAAAAGATGCTAGTGAGAAAATATTATTGCGATTAAATGAGCTTGAAGAGATAAGGAATGAATCTTACGAGAGTGGTAAGATTTACAAAGAAAAGATGAAGATGTGGCATGATTGAAGGATTCTTACTAAAAGTTTTCAGCCACGGCATCAAGTTTTGTTATATAATGCAAGTTTAAGATTATTTCCAGACAAACTTAAGTCCAGGTGGATGAGCCCATTTGTTGTGATAAAAGTTTATCCTTATGGAGCTGTGGATATCAAAGATCTTAAAACTGAGAAAGTATTTAAAGTGAATGGTCATAGACTAAAACCTTATTTAATAGGGGATCAGCATAAATTTAATGATCGAATGATGTTGGGTCAACTAGAATAAGCACCGGTCGCGTTGGGTAAATCGGTCTCGTTGGGTAAATGATGTTAAACCAAGCACTTTATAGGAGGCAACTCATAGTTATCAGTGTGTTTTTCTTTGATTATTGTTTGTGTGTGTGTGTGTGATTAAGAAAATTTTGATTAAGAAAATTTGGGGTAGTATTTTTTAGAATATTATGTGTTAGTAATGATTTTAAGACTTTATTTAGTGATTTAGACATGCTTAAATGAGAATTTCAACTTTAAGTTGACTGGTGTAAAAATTGAGCAATGGCGCTTAAGCGCCAATATTCAGTGCTTAAGCACGACAGATAAAAAACATGTGTGAAATTCAGTATCTAGAAGGTTTAACCACCAATTAGTTGACTAAAATGTGTCAAGGCAATTTTAGCATGTGAATAGGAGTTACTAGAGGGATTTAGGCCTTTAAATAGAGGAGTTTTGTGAAGAAATTTCTCCCCATATCATTTTTAACCCTAAAAGTCTAAGAGAGAGAGAGATTTTGAGAAGATGTCTTCATGGGAGACGGATTTAAAGAAGAAGGAGGAGACCATGAGGAAGAGATTCAATAGTCAAAGTGCAGAAGAGATGTATAACGATTTCTTATTCGTTAGTATTGAAGGAATATCGGAAAAGATCAACGAAATTTAGACTATCACGACTTTACTTGAGGCAAAGGTAAATGAGATTCATGCACATCTAAAGCATATTGGATGGCAATTGAAAACATAATTTAGCCATAATAGTTATGTAGAAGAAGCGAATAAGGAGATGTATCTTAAGCATAAATGGATTGAAGTAGACTATCACAACTTTACTTGAGGCAAAGGTAAATGAGATTCATGCACATCTAAAGCATATTGGATGGCAATTGAAAATGTAATTTAGCCATAATAGTTATGTAGAAGAAGCGGATAAGGAGATGTATCTTAAGCATAAATGGATTGAAGAAGATAGTATCAGGGCTCGTCACCACCATCCGCTTTATCAAATTTATATTGTGATTGCCTCAAAAGAGATTAATAAAAGACCAGAGTTTGTCCCAACAAATGAAGAATGGAATTAAGTTCAGTGTTAAAGTTTGTTTATTAGGAGTCGTTATTTAATGTGTTAAGTGTTAAGTTTTAAATATTATTTTTAGAGTTTATGTTAGTTTGTTTAGTGTTTGTATTTAGAAGATTTTCTCATCCGAGACTATTTGAAGTGAGAATTAAGTGATATATGTACTTGTACAAGTTTGTGAATGAATGCATATGTTTTTTAGTTTGAAAATTTAGTGTTATTTTAGCCTCAAATTAAATTATTTATATTGGAGAATTTTGAGGAAGAGGAGAGTTAAGGGGGAGGAAAATAATCATTTAAGTGTTATGAGACCATTTAGGGGTGGTATACTTAGGCTTATAGTGCATTTACTTAAGTTCAAAAAATATCAAAAATCATGCACTGGCTCCTAAGCGCCACATTCTTACGCTTAAGCGCAATGTAACCAGAGAGGCAGGTGCCTAAGAGCCACTTATCCGCGTTTAAGCGCTGGTTCACGAAAACTCATTCGCAAACAGTTAAAAGTGAAAAATAACCCCAAAAATTGTCATTTTTACTCTCGCCATCACCTTCAACCTCTTGAGCTTGCACCATCACCTTCAACCTCTTGAGTTTGCAATTTGGAAGTGCTAGGGCACAACTAAAGCTAATATTTCTTGATTGAATCAACTGACATTTGCTTGGTGGAATTGAGCAAAATTTGCTAGATTTGGATTTCTTGAGGTAAGAGCTTCACTTCTATGTAAAAATTTTGTATTTTCACCATGTAATTTATGTGCATTTGGAGAAACCCAAAAATCACCATTCATGGTGTAAATGAGGAAAAATATATGGAAATTGCGTAGAAAGTATAGTTTATTCTTATAGAAGTTAAGTTTAGTAGATTAGACTTGATTTTTGAAGTTATTATGGAGTTTTATGAAATTTGTAGAATGACATCAAGAATGAAAAGGAGCAAAGGAAAAAGCCCATTTGATTCGAGCAAGTTTGTGAGTTTGAAAGCTCAAGATAGGTATAATGATGCTATGCAATCATGAAAACTTATCCAGGAGCGATGTTTCAATAATCCAGGTGGATCTGTAGAAGATTTGATCATTCACTGACAATGGGAACGATCTGCAGTTTTTCTACTATGGCTGTTATTTCTACAGTTAGGGAGTCTTATGCAAACCTACCCGAGGCTGAAGATGATCGAGTCATGGTTAGAGGAAAATTGGTACCTTTTTCACCGGAGGTATTCAATATGTTTTACCATCTAACACCTAATACTTTGTGTTTTATGGAAATTATATTCCTACTAAGACGAAGCTAGATGAGATTATTTCCTATTTGACTGTTGGAAGAGGGCTCTGGAAAATCAAAAATGAGAGAAGAGTCAATTTTTCCACCTTGAAGTTAAGTGCACGTTCAAAAGTGTGACGCTATTTTATTTCAGCTTGTCTATTACAAACAAATCATCTCAGTGAAGTTACTAGAGAGAGATCAATGTTGAACTATTGTATTAGAGCTTTGATTTATCAGATTATCATCAGTTCTTCCACTGTCATTATTACTACAGGTTTGGGATTTGCTTCCTTAATCTTTTCATTATTACTACAGGTTTGGGATTTGCTTCCTTAATATTTTCTTTATGTGAGCAGGCTGGAGTGAGTTATGATTGCTGGGAGGAAGTATTGTTGCCTCTGAAGCCAATTACAAGTGTTAATGTGAAGTCATATTTGGGAACATTCTATTTTTGGCTGGAGAGGAGGATTTTCAAGGAGTTATGGAATGGCAACGTCTGCTGCTTCTACCTCTGCTGCATGTACATTTAGACCATCTACCTCATGAGCTTCTACTTCTAGAGGTGAGTCTACTAAAACTCAAAATCAATTTGTGCAGAGGATGATGGACTATATCAATTATATCGCAAATAAGGTACAGAATTTAGAAAGCTTTACAGATCATATTGACGGGTATAATAGAAGGAAAAGTGATTATGAGGAGAAATTTCATTCATCTTTAAAAACCTCATTAGGGGTAACCAAGGAGTGCAATTTCCTCCATATCCTAGATGCCCTGATTATTAGTCTACAAATGTTTTTAATAGTGGTGATTCATATGATGATGAGGAGGAGGACTGATTTATTTTTATGTTTGTTATATGTGTTGGACTTTTGTTTGATTATTAATGTGATGTTTGTGTTTTGTTAGTATTTTTTTTTAACTGTAGGATAGCAATTGTTGTTGTATGTTGATTATTGTGTTTTAGTTAGTTAGGATTGAACTTATTCCTATGTCTTGACAAAAGTTGAAAATCTTGCTAACTTCAGTTTTAAACTTTAATCTTAAAAAACTGCTACCATGTATTTCTCTTTTATCTTGTTAATGTGTTTGTTTTTATGTTGAGAATGGAAATTGAGGTTAGTGTGTTAGTTTGTTTTTATGTTTGTACCTGCTACTTAGAAGTCTATTGAATCTCTATATGTTTAATTGAAATGAAAATGATAGAAAATTGATCAAAAATTATTTTTACTCCTGTTTTTAGTTTTATACTTGTATAATTACAGTATAAAAATTCTTGTAAGCATGTTGTTTCATTTGTCATTCATGCTTATATATATATGATACTCAACTATTTTTTCTTTTTAAAAATTTAAGTTTCGGGGGGATGAAAAATATTTTCAAAACTTGAATTTTATTTGTTCCAGTATAAAAATTCTTGTAAGCATCTTGTTTCATTTGTCATTCATGCTTATATATATATGATACTCAACTATTTTTTCTTTTTAAAAATTTAAGTTTCGGGGGGATGAAAAATATTTTCAAAACTTGAATTTTATTTGTTCTCAAATGTGCTACTAGTGAATTTTATTTGTAAAGAAAAATGATCATTTATATGAAGTTATATTAGAGAAGTAAAATTTGATTATAGAAATGAGTAAGGAAATTTAGTTAAGAAATTTAGTTAAAATTAAAAACTTTAAGTTAAAAATTTTTAGTATAGAAACGGATTAATATAAGTGACTATCTTTAGTAAGAAAAATTATATTTTTGAAAAATTTAGATAATTTAGACTTTTATTTTGAATACTTAAATTTCTTTTATTAAAATGATTTTCAAAACTATTATTATATTTATAAGTAAAAATTTTATATTAAGACTTTACTTTTGGAAAGGAGAAACGAAATTCAAAATCATTAAAGGAAAACCATTAAAGGTCTATCCAGATATAGTAATCATTGCTTGAAAAAGAAAAAAGGAAAAAGAAAAGAAAAAAGTATGTGAGGGAGGAGAAGCTTGAGGATTAGTGCCTAACCAAAAATTGATTTCACATTTGATCTTTTTAAAGTATAAGACTTGAAAAACTCTTAAGCTTAGGGACATAATATGGTAAGTAAAATTTTTCTGATAAACTTTTTTAAGTGGAGATAATAAAAGGACTAAATTCTAAATTTGGAAAATCTTCAATATTTCTAAATTTGATAGGAACTCATATTTTCATATTTCTTAACATTAAAAATTTCTGAACTTTAAGTTGGTCTCATTTACTAAATATTTTTTTCTAAATTGAACTACTATATTTCTAAATCTAAATTTTAGTAACTCCTAAAATAACTCATATACATATCATACTTATTTGGTTTTTAAAAATTAAAGTATCACTTGATGACAAGTAACATTTTAAGTTTGGGGGATTTTTATACGCCTAAAATATATAGTATATTTAGACACATTTTTATACCTTTCTTTTGAGATATTGCGCTTTATTGGAAGGTAGTTGTGTGCTTTTATTTAGATACCAGTAAAAAGGTGAAAAATGCTAAAAGGAGTGAAAAAGGATCAAATTTGGAGCAAAAACGTGAAAATGGAGCAAAAGAGTTTTGGCGCTTAAGCGCCGGTAAAATAGAGAAGGCCACACCTAAGCGTCAAAGGCCCTGCACTTAAGCGCTAGAGGCAGTTATGTGACCGTTTACTTCATTTTGCTGAATTTTGAAGGGACATTTGAGGCACCTATTGGCTAAAGAGAGTGGTTATGTCCACTAGAAATGAAAATATGGTTAGAAGACTTGTGAAAGGAGGCATCCTTTAAGGAATACATCGAATTGGGACACATTTTTAAGAGTTATCAAGGCGCCTCTTGGAGATTTATAAAAAGAAGGAAATTGAGACTTTTTAAAGTATGCTTGAAAGTTCTGAGAAGTGTTGGAAAGGGAGAGTTTTAAGAGATAGTTTTGGAGAGATTTTCAGGTACCCCAAATTTACTTTATCCTTTTTGTTTTTAATTTTACTGTGAGAGTTAAGAGTGTTATAAAAAAGAAACAAAGGAACTTTAAGAGTTTTGTGGACGACAAGTTTTTATCTTTTGTTTTTAAACTACTTTTAGTTTTAATCGGGACTTCTTGTTGGTTTGACAATGATTTCTACTTTTAAACTAATGTGTGTTTTTATTTTCTCTATGGATTCTAAGTAGTTTTATTTATCTTTCTCCTTAAAATGATAAGTAATTAAAGTGTTGGATGGAAGTTGTGGAGAGTATTGATCTCTAATGTTCGAAGAAGTTGTGATGATTTAAATCCATGTACTTCATTTAATTCTTGATCTGACCCATCTTAATGTTAAAATTTATTGTGAGAACATGTAAGAACCGAGATGGTATTGTCTCAATCAAAAATTAGAAAGAATCACATGAGGTTGTATGAATGAGAATGTAATTCATATGATTTAGTACAAATAAATAGGAAAATGATCTTTGAAGGGTGTAGAGTTAGAGGACTTTAAAGTGACAGATTAAAGCCCCCAACTTGGTTTATTACTTTAGGTTCTTATACGAGATGTTAACTCCCGGGTGGAAGGAATCGAGGGAACTCTAGAGTGAGAGCTAGTATTTTCCCTGCCTAGCCGGTATTCAGAACTATTCAAACTTTAAATTAGCTAATGTTCTTTATAACATCTCTAGTAAGAGTAAAGAATATTATTACTCCTATTTAGCACAACACAATTTGCATATTTTCACAAAAAAACCCTATACTTATTACTTATTCATGACAAGGAGAAAGAGATTTTCATATCAAGTACTTTTCTTTTACATAAACTCAAGTTATCTTTAGAAGTTTTTTTGTTTTGTCAAAATATCAAAAATACCAAAAGGAATTGAATTTTACCTATTGTGAAAATAGGTAAAATATTTAAGTAATTGTCTTTTTAAAATCGAAGGTATGCTGATCAATAGTGCATATTGTTAATTTTCCCACTGGGTTCAATATTTAGGCCTTAATCAAAAAGTTCTATATTGCTTGATAAAGATAATTATACTTCCGTAGTATCCCAATATAAATATAAATTAAAAAGTTAAATTCATATTTTCTTTAGGAATAAGTTCTTACAAAGTAAGGAAACATAAGTGAAAAATATCATCAAAGACATTGTTATACGCTTGCATATAAATAGTAACGGGATCAGTACCTAAAATCTGACTCTCATTCTAGGATTGATACATAAATTTCAATTCTCATCTTGGGGTCAATACCTAAATTATGATTCCCTTCTTCTGAGGTTGGTACCTAAATACTAATTCTAATTTTGGGGTTGATACTTAAATTTCAACTCCAATCTCGAGATCAGTACCTAAATTCTTATTCCCTTTCAGAACCTTTTGAGTTGAATGTGAGTCCGTGTACATTCAATTTCCTTCCTATCACTTCACACATTTCTATCATTCAAAATTATTTTTTCACTAAATTAAAGTCAAAATTGAAATTAAAGTTAAAACATTAAAATTTAAAATTAAATTGAGTCTTCCTTGCGACCGTTAGTTTCCCGTGTGGCTATCTCTGTAAATCCTTACATACCCCTTGGGTTAGTAAGCACAAATCACTTTGTAAATTTCAGGTTCACTCTTGAAAATGATATTCTAAAGGTACACCCACCAATCCCCAGAAGGAGTCCCTACATACTCCCCAGTGGAAACCTTCTCCAAATTTTCTCTTCTCTGCTCTAGGCTTGTTAGCTTAAGCAGTTGTGTTATTTGGTTGATCTCATCTGTCAACACTAATACGTGGGGAGTGCCTGCCCAGCGCCCCACACTTATTGGGGGTCCATTTGTAGACCACATTTTTGGTTGAGGTCTAGTTTCTTCCTTAAAAGCCTAGGATCTTGCCATAGGACTTTCTTGTTGACTATTTCTAGAGGACTAGTGATGGTACCTTCACCAATAGAATTTTTAAACTCTTCTTTGCTCATCTTGAACTTCCACATGTTAGTTTTAAACCCTAGTACTCAGTAGTTAGGGCCAAAATGGGGGAGCTTTAGAGGAGCCTCCATAGGACTATTTGGCCTTAGGGTTTACCCTGGGTGGTGTGGTCTTGGTCAGTCTTGTAGACACACACTTACACTTTCACATTCAACCTCATCCCTAACCAAAACATACTTAGCTTGATCCCCTACTCTATTAGAAACTCATGTGAATGGTCCCCTTAACCATTAGCCCTAGGTTAGGGTTTGGCTAAGATTAGCATATGGAGGATCCAAAAAGGGAGTTCCCTTGGTCTTATGGCTAAAATAGGGTGACCTTATGATTAATACCCTCAATCAAAACTAACCTTACCAAAATTCCAATTTTGACCCTTCTTGGCCCCAAATTTCACCATATTACCAAGTTGCCCCAAAACCCTAGATTCTCTAAAATGTCCCAAAATTAGCCAAATTCCCCAAATCTCTTCAAAAATCATTTCAAACCCTTTCAAACCCTTCCAAACTCAAATTAGCCAAAATACTTTGAATTTTCCAAAATTCTCAAAATGCCCCCAAAACCCCAAAAATTACCAAAATACCCTTCAAATTCTAAAGATTTAAAAAACTAAAAAAACCTCATACATCACTCCAAATATCCTCAAAATAAATTTGAACCACAAAATTAGGTCCAATTTGACCTAATTGACCCATTTTGACCGAAAGTCCCAAATTTCCCCTTTGAGCCCAAAATGCTCAAATTGCCCCCAATGTCCATCCAATCGACTTCAATCCTTCCCAATTTTAATTATAAAATCAAATTCATCATGCTTAAACCCATTCAAAACCAAATCCATGCCCAATTGTACCCAATTTCAAACCAAATTTCTAGCACAATCCAAAAGCCCCAATTTTTACCATATGACTCAATTTCCCCAAATTAAACCACATAATTAAATCAATTTCTCAAAATTAATGTCCAAAACTCTTCATGACATTCCCCTAATCCAAATTGAGTCATCAATTTGCTCTAATTTGAGCCAAAGCCTCACCTAAATCAAACCAAAGTTAAAATCCCCAATTTTTGTCCCAAATATGCCACATGTCCAAATGTCACCGATTTGACCCCCCAAATCAATTCAAAAATCACCCTAATCCTTTTATAAAATCTTAATGACAATCATATAAACCAAGTTTCTCAATAAATTGGACCCAATCCAAGCTCAAACCATAACCTAGTCTAACTTGAATCCAATTGACTCAAATTTAAACCCAAGCCATACACTTAACCAAATCAAGGCAAATTAGTCAACCCAATCCCACCACAACCAAGAAGTAGACCCTAGGAATCAAACTAGATCCACTCTCTCCATTCTCCATGGACTAAGGGTCCCTTAAATTAGGGGATTTCTTTCCTAATATACTTAAGCCGAACGGATCTTTGCCAAAACCTATCATCAATCCAATTAACTACCTTTATAGACTATTCACCGGCTCACCTGACAATTTGACCACCTCCTCTACCCTGGCTGGCCAACCTAGCCACTAGAGGAGCCAGAATTGAGAGCCAGCTCCTAAAATACAAACCCAAATTGAGCCATACAAGCTGTCCAACCCTATTTGGCCATTTGCCCCGCTCAACCCTCTACATAAGTAGCTGAGTGCACCCACAAGCCACTTATGAGCTGAGCCCAATAGCCATGGCTATAAGTTGAACTGTTCTTGGTCAAAAAATAGAGGGCTCGAAATCTATGGGAAAATCTGCCAAAATCTCACTGGAGCTCCTCCAGACCTTTCTGAGTACAAGCCCAATGTTTCCAGCAACCCAAACCTACTGCCTTGAGCCAATTTCTCATGCCAATTCCTTGTCAGAACCAGGACACAATTCTCCACTCCACCGTAGTATACCAAACTCAATTTAATTATGTCCACACCTTCCCAGACTGAGAGGAGTTGATCCCCCATAAAAGCATCATTATAAAGAGCCCCTAGCATAGCTCAAAACCAACACCTGAAAATCAGTTTTATCAAAATCATACCTAGACAATTCATCACACCCCAACATCTCATCTTAAGGCTCTTTGGACCCCTCTGATGCTTCTGCAACCATCTTATTGAGGCTACACCTCTCAGACAGATGTATTGAGCCCTCACCTCAGTCCAAGCTTAAGTCAATTTTCCATGCGTATAAACAATATTTCATAACAAATAAACCGTATAGATGAGTTTGTGTCGAGTAGTTGAAGGTGTGGGAACTAACCTAAATAGATTTAGTTGTCTAGCTTGAGATCTTAGGGTTTTAGTGTGGATGGCTCACGGGTTAGACCAGTTGGGGGCCATGACGGAGGACCGTCTGATCTCCCGTGTATAAAATATAGGGCTAGGATCGTGTCAGACGAGAAGATTGAACGATACAGTGAACTGACGAGGCAGCTACGTGGCTGGCGGTGTCAGATGGCGGAGCACAGGGTGGAAAGCTCGATGCGTATGAGGATCCAAACAGCGCCATGTGTTTAAATAGAAAAGTAAGGATTTTTCTGATTTAAATTAATTCCAGAACTCAACAAATTCATAACTTGGTTTAAAAAATTCTCAAAAATAAGATAAAATAACCTTATTGCTCAGTGAACAGAGGAAAATAACGTGGAATAAAAATAAAAATTATTTAGTGTGTCTTTGGTTCTTATATAAATAAATAGCCTCTGTAGTGTTTAATTTAATTAAGTGTATAATAATCATCATGACATAGGATTCTAGGGGTTTGTTTCTCATGATAGTGAGAATGTTTTGTGATTTTTCCAAAGTTAAAAAGCATCTCCACACATGTAACCCTAATTTCAAAGTTTAGACAGCTATTTTTCTTAAAATAATTATATAAATTAAAATAAAAAACAAAAAATCATTAGACTTCTTTTGGTAGGTTTCTTATGGTTAGAGGACCTCTAAAAAAACTTTAAATTAAATATTAGTGTTTTAGTAAATTGTTATAGTTGATAAACCCTGAAAACTTATAAAAATTAAAATAAATTTATTATATCAAAAAAATTAGTAAAAATCATTCCACACTCTAAATAATTCTTATTTTAACACACTATAAAAATCTGAAATTTATTTGATTAATTTTTACTACTAAAATTGATTTTTTAAGTAAAATGGCATTTTTGGTGTTAAAATAATTATAAAAAATTAAATATAATTAGGTAAATTATGAAAAATAGTATTCTTAGTTCCTTGTTATCAGGTAAAAAATATTTTTAAATAAATCTTTATTTTTTAGCTATACTTTTAAATAAAATTAATTAAAAAATAAATAATATTTCAAAAATACAAAAATGGTTAAAAATATTCTTAATCACTTCCTAATCACTTGGGACTCATTAGAATATTTTTTTGGAATTTTCTAAGTTAAAAATAATTTTTTAAAGGCTAAATAAATGCATCTCCCTAATTTTTTATAAAAATAACTATAATAATTAAAATATTTTTTGAAATATTATAAAATTTTCTTCAAATGTTCCTCTGACCAAGGTGAACCTCTAATAATTTTACCATGATAAAAAAAACTTTATTTTTATTAATTAAATAAACAAAATTTCAAAAATCTTATTTTCTAAGTTAAAATTATTATTTAAATTAAATTAAATTTTTAAAATACCACAATTTCTCCTCTGATATTTTAATTTACCCATGAGTGGGGTAATTAAAAAATTTCAAAGTCATTTGAGTTATATTTAATAAGTTATGAACTGGAGTGCTCTAGGAGGAAAATGGTAATTTTAGATTTTGGTGCCTTAATCAAAATTTAGGATTAACTAAAGGGAAATGGGTAATTTTGATTTTAATGAATTCTTTTGGATGTTTAAAATATAATGGGTTAAAAGGTAGAAACCAATTAGCCACCTTTTCATGATAAAGGTAAAACTGTAATTTCTTAAATTATCACGATTTAGAAGTTAATGAAACTTAAGTGATTCTAAAGTAATGGGCTTATGTTAGGAAGATGATAATTAACTTATTTTTAAGCTCATAATTGGTGATAGAATGATATTTGCAAATTGTCCCATTTGGATTGCAAATTGTCCCATTGAGATTGTTTAGGGCTTGGTAGTGAGCTAGGCTTGATATTTAAACTTATCTAATAAAGTTTAGAAAAGATAACATGATTAATAATTAACACCCCTTTAAACACTATGGGCACAACTTTAGTGTTGGGCACAAAATCTATAATAACTTAAACTTGCCCAAGGGGCATCCACCTACATAACTTTTAAGTTAATATCAACTGATTAATTGGGTACCCCACTCTTGGGAAAATTAAAAATATCAGGTTTACTGAGCATAAGGTGTATTAACTCATCAAATTTAAAACTTGAAAAGATTAATTGAACAATATAATAGGTTCAAATAAACTCAAAATACTTAAAAAAAAAATTTAAAAGTTGTTAGGGATTATTCCCCAGATGCTTTTATAAGCTTTTGAATATTTTGAAGGATAATTGAACTTAATATACTTTGTTTAGAAAAATCATCCATCAAAATCTTTAAGGAATCACCAAGTTATGGCTTAGGGTTTGGTAGCTAAACCTTCGTCTACCCTTGCAATTTATTCAAATTTCCTGCAAAAGTATATACCCGTTGCAAGTTCTAACGTTTCAGCGGGAGCAGTAAGAAGTTAACAGGTACGCTTTTATAGTGTTAATTAATTTCTTTCATTTTACTTTTTGCAATTTACTATCATTTCAAAATATGATACATGCTTGGTTGCGGATGTCACTTTACCTGTAAAAAAAACAACAATTTCTCAAAACTAATCAACAATTTTCAAAATTAAGTTAAATTGTTTTAAAGGTCATAAATCCTTTGAAATACAACTTTTCATAACACTTTCTTTTGAATTTACGGGAGTCCCTCGGAGAAGGTAACCTACGATTGCTAACGAGATCCCCCCCGATTTAAATGAGCCTAACAACTTTTTTAAGCGAAGTAAATTCAAAAGAAAATAGTGATACCGGAATGAGGGAACCGTTGGATCCTAACCGGTGTCACTCTAATCAAATTTAATCCCCTCCTTGATTGAACTTAAACTTGTCATTTTAAACTTTTAAACCTTAGTCTTTAGGATTGTTACTTCACCGAGGAGCTTAGAGTTAACATTGTGAGCAACCTTCTAAAACAAAACGAGGATCTATAACAACACATCTTTCCTTAGAATTAAACAACAAGCCATATGATTTTTAGCTTGTCCACCTTGTGAGACATACATCCTCAACTTATTCTTAGGCCTTTGCACTATTATGTTTTCTAATATAAGCCCTAACTTATTTTAGGATTTCGAGGTTGTCGTTCATCACGACCTAAACCATCACATCTTCCAAGCTATTTGTTTGACCATCTCACATAAATGTAAGCTCTAACTAATAAAATTAGCAGGATAAATTATTCAATAATTTTCCCCCAAACCTTACTATAGTTAGGGAAGTCAGGATTCATGACAACCCCTAGTTCTTCTTCCTTTGGGTTCCAAAATAAAATGTTTCAAACTTGAGCCTCTCCTATTTCACACCTCTTTGTCCATTCCTTAAAAAGTTTTATCCTTCTAATTTCTTAGAAACAACATTTTTTTATCTAAATCGAGATTTTTCTTAAGTGACTTCTGTCATTTAAGATGTAATTGACTATTGAGGCTTGCCTTTATAGGGAGTTTTAAGAACCCAGGTAATATAAACCTCGTCTAATTGTTTGTATTATGTAGGGGAACTTGTTGGCTTATATAATGGTTCACAGACCAAACAGATGTCATAAATTCTTTAGTTTATTTAATCGAGCACCACCAGCAAGTAGTGTATCAATCCTTCAGGATAGGTATGTTATTTGCGGTGTTGTGCTCGATCATGTAAACTATTATTTTTATGAGATTGGTTTGGTTTCGTATTTTCAAAAAAAATCAAAATGTCACCCTTTTTCAAAGTTTAAAATGTTATATTTTTCTAAAAAATAAAATTTATATATATTATTAAATTAAATCAAAACCACCTCATAAAAAAAAGAAGAAGATAGCAGCCGATAATAACATAACAACAAAAAATATATAATACTTTTCTTATTACCCTACTGCATTTGTCTACTAATTAAAATCTACATTCATGACAAACATCAAAGGATTTTGGATGTTAACCTATAAAAGTCCACTGGTTAATTACTTTGATTATGGCTAAGAATTTCCCTCTTAGGATTTTTTAGCTCGTATCGTCTATCCAAATTTGGATTATAAAGTACTTAGCCCAGCTCTGAGCATGTCCCATACTTAAATTCTTATGCCCAGCCTCGATCTTTTATATGTGATATCGCGTTTTGTTTTATTCGCTCGAGCTTTCTTGTAACATGTTTAGGTTCTCCACTAGTTTTTTTTACCATTTGTTTAAACTTTCTGCACATTACTATATTATAACTTACTAACCTTGTAGCAAAGGCAAGCATCCCAGGTACATTTAACACATTTTACTCCGTTTGTTCTACACTTTATTTAATTTCTTTACTTCTTTATTTTTTTACAATACATGCAAGGCCCTTAGGGTAGACATTAGTAGGACATATGCTAAGTGGGTCCCTACGACAGGATATTACTCAATAGTTTGCATGTTCACATAAACTTTAAAACCCATGATTGCTACGATATGGAGTCCGGAGCAAACTTTATGCTCAATGCGATGAGGATGCAAGTGAACGGTGGAGGACTGTCCCTAACAAATCAAGACCGACATAAAGCAAGATTTACTTCAACTAAACTTTTCTTAGACTTAAACAACATAACCCATAGAACTTCAAAATTGTCCGTCTAGCACGTCGTAGATCGTCACCTCTGATTTAAGCGTTTGCACAACCATGATGTGCAATATAAACCATAACTCTTTTTAGGATTCTGAGGTCATTGTTCGATACTCCATAAATCCTTTTATTTTCTAAGTTATTTTCATAATTAGGTAATTTGCAAGTATAAGCCCTAAATAATAAAGCTGGCAAGAATTAAATATTAAATACCGTTACCTATAGAATTGAAGCCGAACAAATAAGATATTTTGAGATGCCACCGAGGTTTTCCTTGTATATGTGACATCCCCTATCTTTCATTTCTTGAAACTCATAAATAATTGTTCCAACTTGAAGAATTCTCTTTTGGTCTTCCCATGTCCAGCTTTGAAAACTTAAACTTTCATATCTTGAAGAGAAAATCACTGATCTTAATTGAGAGTTTTCTTAAGTTACTTTGTTCAGTTGAAATGTAATTACTTATAGGAGCTTGCCTCTATATGAAACCAAGAACCCAGATAAAATAAACCCTCTCTAATCTTTATATTAGGTAGGGGAACTTATCGGTCATAAATAAAAGGTTTTGCAGATCAAATGGATGTCATAAATCATTTAGTTTATATAATCATACCCACTATCAAGTAGTATGCCTATCTCTCGTGATCGTGTATTACTTATGGTGTTGTGTTCGATTGTTTAAACTAGTAGATATATGAAATCTATTTGGTCTAGAATGTTATTTTCAAAATTCAAAAATATATATATCTTAAATTAAAAATTAATTTCAAAATTAAATAATGCAATAGTCGCCTCCATTGCTGAGTATCCTCTGAACCTCATATCATAATACTCGCCACTATTAGCTGATCCTAGAAACTTCAACCTCTTGCCTGTTTCATTTTCTACCATGGTGTACCACTTCTTAAACTCTCATAATACATCATATTTATGCTTTAAGAAGTAAATTTATAACTTTTTTTTTGTGTGATTGTCAATGAAAAGGACAAACTAATCAGAACCTCTAATGAACTAAGTTGGAGGAGGACCACATAAATCAATATGCACTAACTCTAGTTCATGAGACTTCATCATCTACCCATCTAAGAAGCATAAAAATTTCTTCTAATTTTTATATACACAACATTGAGAGAAATTTAACTCTATAGACATTAAACACTAAATGTCATTCTTAGAAAGTAGAAACTTTCTCATCCTATCTCATATGACCAAGCCTGTGATGCCAAGGACCTACATTGCCCTTAGTTCAAGCCACATAAATAGATTCGGTCATTTCATTGATAAGTTAATGGGTGACTTTAATATTTCCCCAAGGCATTACCATTGGCCCTTTAGTTACCTTCCACGAAGCAGCTGTGAAAGCAGTCACATACTCTAACCTTACTAGCTAGCTCATCGAGATCAAAATTCTCTTTAAATTTAGAACATGTTTAATTTCAATAAGCTTTTAGTATGTTTATTTCGCAACGTGCCATCAACATTAGCATTTCCTATAATATTGTAGGCCTTGTATTATCTCAAATATATCATCCCAAAAAAACTCAGAGTGCAGTTTATAAACACTAGTTTGTTAGGGCATGCATGAAAAAGAGACATTAGAATCTACGATTCAAGATTTAATAATGATTAGGGATAAAACTTGGGAGAGACCTTAGATTTTACAACACTTTCTTTTCTTGCCCTCTACAACCAGTCTGCCTTGACTCTTTGTAATCCTTTTTGAAATAACTTTTCTTCCCTCAATTCTACCATTCAACTTTGTCATTCTCTATTCTTACATGGACTTTCCTCTTCAAGACTCTCTCTCTCTCTCTCTCTCTCTCTCTCTCTCTACATTCTAGTCTAAATTACATCCTTTGTTCTCAACATTTTACATAAAGCTTGATGGTTTACCACTATCTTTGTTTTCAACTTCTTCATTCAATACTAGCCCTATGATGTTAATGAAGTTTAACTTTATATTATTAAAGAGATAGACGCCCTCATTACTAAACCATCCTAGTTGTCTTACAAGGAAGATAGAATTAACACAGTTGTGATCTTGTCATCGAATTTGATGCCCACATAACGTAACTGATTTGTCACATTATAGAAATTATTCAAATGTTCAGCCACTATACTCCTTTCAACCATTTTCATGTTGAATAATCTCCTTATTAGAAAACCTTATTTGATTCTAAAGGTTTCTCATACATCTTTGTTAGTGTTATCATGAGATCCACCGTGACTTTCTCATTAACTGTGGTGAATGCAACAAATGAGAAAAGTGAAAGATGGATCAAACTTAAGGTTATTCGATAAAGGGCTTCCCATTCTTCGAGATTCATCAATTTTGGCTTCTTGGTGATTCCTTTCAGTAGAAGTTATAGGGTTCGTTTAGGACCACGGCATGAGAGCATCACGACCAAGCGCCACAACTTTCTTTTATTTGGTAAGGTGTCCAGCTCGTGGTGGGATGCAAATCTGGCGGAACGTGAGCCACGAATCACACCCCGCGCCCCGCGTTAGTGGAGAGCGTTCGTTGATAATACCCCTACCTTCTTTCGTGTTCGAGAGAAGTAACGAGCTGATCACTATTTGATTCACACGCGATGGAGTCAAAGACCCTTCCTTGCCTTTGATCTTTTAAATCATCGAGCACCCAGGCTTCGTCAGAACGCCTTTATTATCTCAGTTTTGTTCGACGAAGAGGAAGAATGACGCGAACAGGCTGACTTCCTCAATGGTTCTGATTGTAACAGAGTGGAGGATGAGAGAGATGGAAGTTTCGATGGTCCCTATCTGCCGCTATCCCGTCTTTGCCTTCCCCGCTTGGTGTCTGATAGTAACGAAGTGGAGGATGATGGAGATGGGGTTATGGTTTTAATTTATCTTTATTTAAATTTTAATTTTTTTAATTTAAATGATTAATAATTTATGATTAATTCATATATTTTCAAATTAATCATAATTAGATAAATTTATATATTATTATTTAATGATTAATTAATTTATTATATTTTTAATTTATAAATTATATGATAAAAATATAAATTTTATTAATTAACAAAACTAATTAAATATTAATTAACATTAATTTATTGCTGAAGCAATAACTTATTTAATAAAAAAACTAGTTTATATGTTATTACAAACAACATTACTACACAGTAAGCACGGTGATCATTTGTCCAGAAACAACTGACCTACAGCTATTTTCAAACAGCTACAACAAACAACCAGCTAGTTTCCCAGCAGCAGCTTCTTCGGGCAGCACAACTGTTGTTGAAAAGCTGAGAAGCTTCGGCTGCCCTAAACAGACCCATAATTTCTTCTGATATAGTAAATCATCTGGTTATATTTTCCAAAATGTGAAATTTGAACTATTGAACATCTCCAAATTGTGCACCGCTTTCTCAATCATTGCTCCTATTTGAATCATAGATCTTCAGAAAACCCTACTTCAATACTAATTATTGGGATGAAAACTTAGAATTTAATCGGTTCACAAACAAAACCACATGACAGAAAAACACATCAATAAGAAAAAACTAGATAACAAAAAAAAAAACTAGAAAAAGTGCCAAAGATTTAACGAGAAAAGCTCGAGAATTGGAAAAAATAGAAAGCCACACTATGCCAAAAATTCCACTATAAAAGGTGTGTACAAAATTATAACACTTAAATCCATAATCTACACAATTGAAACTTTTGACAATTCATGTTCTTTTATCTATTGATCTCACAAGAGAACACATATATTGAAATCCATCATTTGAACACAGACGTTGCTCTACACTTGTTACACACCTTGAGAATACACCCTGAGAAGAGTTTGATCCTTTGTGAAATGAGAGCCTAAATCCAAAAATGCGTACAAACTGCTGCTGATACCGTAGCGGCACTCCTGGGCATTGCCTTTTTGTTTGCTCATGTTAAAGTCACGAAACTGTGATGTTATCGCCCCTCAAATGAGCATTGCCTCGCCACCCCTCTCCGGGACCTAGCATGGGTTCCCGATACGAACCTCTGTCCCGACCCAAGGGCTCGCAAAACAGGTGTAGAGGCGTTGCCTCTCATGGAAAAGTTCCTTTAAGACTAGCATTTTCAGTACCATAGCTTAGTACATAGCAGAGCATGAAGCGGCGATAGAACGAGAGAAGGATAGGTGTCAGTGGGCAACGGTAACTGGAAGCAAATTAATTTTTATATCTTTTGTAACGTTGCACATTGTCCTCTCCGAAGTCCTTTTTTGACTGCCCGCTCTTCTGTTTCTCTGTCTCCCTCCTTGGAAACCGCTCAGCTCTAAAATTTGAAAGCCAAACGACGCTCTCCTTCATCCAAGCAACTTGAGCTCAAATAAACAGTGAAGAGAAGGAGAGAAGCAAAAATGCCAAGGTCAGTATAAGCTCTTCGTTTTATGTTGGTTTGAAGAAAGCCGTAAAGGAGAGATTTTTAGTTGTTTCTTTTTTATCTTTTTTCTGAAAACAGAATATCAGAGATACCACCACACCAACGCCATTCTCATCGCGTTCCACTTCGTCTCAAGTCCACGGCATCCTCGGAAGCTAACTCCCTGCACCGCACGGCGGGCATCGAACGAAGCTCCAAACTCGAAGATCGTAGCTCTTCTCGCATTGTGCTCGAAGAGGTACTCTGTTCCGATTTAAACTTTTTCTTCTTTCAAAATTCTTTATTTTGAAATCCATTTTATAAGAATTTCTTTTTATGCAGAAAAAGAGGGGGTTGAGATTGGCGGATCTGGAGAAGAAGCTCGACCAAACGATGGAGGAGCTTAAGAAGCTCAAGGAACAGCTGGCTTCAGCGGAGGCGGCCAAAACGGTTGTGGAGAACAAACTCGAAAAGGTGGAGAAAGCTGCTGTTTTTCCTCTGTCGACAAAAACTCTTCCAAATCCAGAAGATGTGGATGAGGTAGATGAAAAAGACAAGCTTTTGCCAGCAGAAAAAGACAGCGATAGTTGCATAACCTCAGATGTAGATGAAATTGCTGCGTCTTGCTGCGAGGACAATGCAAGCAAACCGGAGATAATGGTGACTATTGAGAAAACGAGTAGATCAGAAGAGAAGGGGGAAGGCGAGGTGAGGAGTAAGCATGTGGTAGAATCTACTGATATCCTGGAGATGGCCAAGGTGAGAGCCAAGCTGGCAGAGCAGGCGAAGAAGCTGGAGACTGTTGTAGCAGAGAAGGAAAGCCTTGAAAAGGAAGCGGGGGAAGCAAAGGCGGCCTTATCTATAAGCGGGATGAAAACAGAGGAGATGGAGATCAAGCTTGCAGAAACAGAGGAGGAGCTGAAACAAAGTAAGTCATTGGTACTGCAGTTGAAGCAGAAACTGGATGCCGAGGAAGTTAGTAAAGCGTCTATGGAAGCGGAGATGAAGCTTCTCAGGATTCAAACAGATCAGTGGCGCAAGGCCTCAGAGGCTGCAGCCTCCATACTCTATACAGGAGATGAGAGTTTCAGATCAGCGCTGAAACCACTCGAAAGCGGCAATTTTTTGAACAATGGAGTTCTGTGGTCGCCTTTGGTAACCGGTGCAGAGGTTGCTGAAGGACAAGATGGACAAAAGAAGAGAGGGAGCGGCAGCGGAATAAGAGTGTTTGGAGAACTCTGGAAGCGAAAGGGACAGCAGAAGTGATCAAAACTGAATTTGAAAACTGGTTGTGAGTATCATCAACCAACCTGTTCCTTGTTGGTCTTTGTTTCCCATGTTTTATGCGCTTTGTTTGTTCTGTTGTGTTCTTATTCTGTTCTTCGAAATGGATTTTGATATTTTGATTAGTTTGTTTCACCTTATTTGAAATCGAAATGTGTTTGTGATTTAAGGCGGGAGGCCTGAGCTCAGCTAGCAGCCAACGCTTTCTTTTGCCCTCTTCTGAACTGCTATTTAATGCAGCGGCCCTATCACTTCAAAAAAATTCGGTTTTGCCCGCTCCTGCCTTGGATTATCAATTATGATGCCAGATGGGTAAATGAGATGTTGAGAGCCCCCACCGAATTCCGTTATTTACATATTAAACACCTATATATTATATTTTTTTCCATTTATATCAACCAAGTCTTTTATATCATCTCAGAAATACAATTATTTTAATTAAAAAAATGAATTATAAATTTCATATTTATATAAGATGGTATATATATTATATATAATCTCTTCAGAAACTTGGGCCCAAAATATACTGTTTTTTTTCAAGAAACATTATTTAATATTTACTGATCTGTATACTAATCTGGGGGTGTATTTGTACACGTTATTTAAGTGGATGAAGTCACATCTAAGTATGTACGAAGATAAATGGGTTCCTTAATAAAAAAGGAGCATTACAGCAATATCAATGAAATGCACCACTACTTTATTTATTTGTTTTCTTGTTTCTCTTTTTCCAAGACTCTTCCGTCCCTTCATCATTTTTTTTTTTTACCTTTAGAGGGAATTTGGAACAAAAAATAGCATTCATTGAAGAGTTTGGCTTTGCGCTAATGCGAGTTAACAAAATTCTGCAAGGCATCAATTTTTTTTTTCTTAATATATAATTTTCTAGCACGTAGAGACAGAGGGCCCGTTTGGGGCAGCTTATTACTGCGGTCGGCGTTTTCAAAACGCCCACCGAGTGTTTGTTTAGGACGTTTGTATCGTGGTAGGAAATCGCCCGACGCAGTTTCGTTGTTCGGGACCGCACCTCGCATCCCGCTTTTTGCTTATCGTTCGAGACTATTGCCCGGAAGCCCTCGATCTCGATCCCGTTCGCGTCCGGCCTTCTCTCGCGAAACAAACCCTCAGTCGCTGATTCCTCCGTTCCGATCTAGATCCCCTCTGCCCTTCCACATCCCCTCAGTCGCCGATTCCTTCGTCCCGATCCCGATCCCGATCCCCTCTGCCGCGACCCCTTTGCCTGCGAAACAAAAAACCCTTCGTTGTTTCGCGCGAAGCTCGGCTGGATCCGAAGAGGATCTGTCACTCGAAGGGGGCCAGCTTTCGTTCAAAGCTCTCCCACGCTCGAACCGGGAAGAGGATCAATAAGAATCGAAGCTCTCCTTTTGCCCTTCTCTTCTGAACACCTTCCCCGTCCACTGTAAGCATTGCCTCCAATTAACTATAAGAAAATGTTTTCTTGATTTATATTTTTTGGATGATTTTTCTTTTTTTGGATTTGCGGTTTGTGAAATCCATTTTTCTATGCGAGGATTGTTTTCAATGCCTTTTTGTTGACGAGAGTATTGACGGCTTATTCAGTTCGTCTAAGATTTTATTTGGAATAATTTACCAGAAAGCAATGTGCAGTTTGGATGGATCCAAGCTTCTATGGTATTTAACCCTTTAGACATCTTGCTCTATCAATTTTTAGATCAACAAATTTCAAGATATGATCAATTATGATGAATTTTTCATGGACGCAGATTGATTTTCTAGAGCAAGTATTCAATCGTTTGAATCAAATTTTGAATTTGTCCAATTATTATGCTCCATTCCTTTTTATGTAATATTGATATTCCTTTCACCCTGGTGTGGAATTTTGCTAAAGGGTTACCTTTTTGAACAATTGCAATAACCTTTTTGAGTTGAACAGGGCAAAATTATCATTTATCCAACAACTGTCAGTAAGTTGTTCTGAATAAGCTGCCACAAATAGCAAACCAGATTATTCTGATAATATTATCAGAGTAATCTGTTTATCAGCAGATTATAAATAATCAACAGGTGCCCCAAACAGACTTATAGTTAAACGCTGCAATAGATAATCAAATTATTTAAATAGAAAATCTTAACAAGAAGAAAATCATGAGATCATATTACAAGATTAAATGTATAAAGATCTAGCATTCTCTTAAATTATGAAAGTGTAATTACAAAAACTCAAAATCACCATTCACTAGTAATTTGGTTACTTAAGTGGGCAATTTCTACTGTAATTAGTGACTATAATAGCAACCACTGATGTGGTTGGTTGCAACAATTAATGGTGCTGATCAACAACGACTGGTGATTGTTCGCTTACACTTATTTCTAGGAATAATGATTTAATTGTCAAATTTCTCTTGTAATCCTCACTTTTCTACCTTCAAGTGAAGAAATAAAGTCAACTTATAATTATTTAAAGCTAGAATCTCAAAATACTGTCTTAAAACTAAAACATTAAGAATAATCAGGAAGCCGGGGTTGTTTTTATTGAAAAATTTTAGCTTATAAATTCTAACTTTAAAATTAATCAAATTGAATTGTATGTTATTGATGTCGTGATTTTTCGATAAATTTTACACTAGTTGTCGACTATCTTATGCAATTCTAGACTTTTCGCATCCGAGGCTTGGGAACCGACAATAACGGTGTTGAGAGAGAACCACCATAGATGAATTGTTCCAGTAAACGACAACCATCCAATGATCCAGCTAATAAAGTATATGTTTTAAATTTAACTTATGTTAAGAAAGGTAGTTGTAGACTTAAAAATACTTGAACATATTGTATAAAAAATGATCTTAACCTATTTAAATTAAATGAAAATATGACACTCAATTGGATGCAATGGAGAAAAAGAATTCATATAACCGACTCAGATAATAAGTGTGTGTGTGTGTGTGTGTGCGCGCGCGCGCTTGTGTTTGTTGAGTATATAGTGTTAAAATTTAGAATAATGCGGAATACTGTGGAAAGCTTGATTATTTCATTAATATGAACGGGGGTATAAATAACCCTTACAAGAATCCTATAATAGGAAAAAAAATAAAAATGGAATGATATGAAAGGAAAGATATATCACATGATATCTCTAATAATTAATTCATATTAATTATTAGGAGATATAGAAAATAACATAAAATAGGAAAACACATAATTCCTAATCCAAGGAAATAAATATAAAATGGGAAAGGAAATATCTCCTCATATTAAGGAAATAATTTATTCCTCATAACTTCTTATAAGAATAAATTATTTCCTATTATAATTCTTTAAGTTTGAAATGTATGTTAATAATTCCAAACTTGCTAAGTAATGAAAAAAAATTGGTCGTTTGGATTATTGAATTTGCTAGATTCAGACATGGTTGAATTTTGAGTTTGTTTGTCATATGCTTCGGCGTAGAAGACAGATTCAGGCTTGGTTGAATTTGCTAGATTCAGCCTTGACTGAATTTTGAGTTTTGTCTGCCATATGTTTCGGCGTAGAAGAGAGATTCAGACTTGGCTGAATTTGCTGGATTCAGGCTTGGCTGGATTTTAAGTTTTGCAGGAAAAGAGACAACTTACAGGAAAACCTACTTTTACCTGACCACGATTGTCGTTAGCTGCAGAAAAGAACATGTAAATCACACCCAGTAAATTCTGCTGACAGAGAAAGCAGCAGAAGAAAGGGCGGCTGAATATAGAGCTACCCCTGACGCTTGGGTCAGGGAAGAAAAAAAATACTGCAAGAGAAATGATCGGCTGGAAACACAGCTCCCTCTAACGCTTGGACTGGGAAGAAAAAAATACTACAAGAGAAATGATTGGCTGGAAACGCAGCTCCCCTTGACGCTTTGGCAGGGAAAAAAAAACTGCATGAGAAATTGTCATCGGCTGGAAACACAGCTCTCTCTAACGCTTGGACAGGGAAGAAAAAAATACTGCAAGAGAAATGATTGGCTGGAAACGCAGCTTCCCTTGATGTTTTGGCAGGGAAAAAAAAACTGCATGAGAAATTGTCGATTGGAAATGCAGCTCCCCTGACGCTTTGGCAGGGAAGAAAAAATACTGCAGGAGGAATGGTTGGCGATGGATTTTGCCAGCTTTGTTCGATCACTACAGCGATATCTCGGCCGGATTGTTGATGAGGCGGGTGGCGGCATCGCTGGTGTCGCCCTAACTGGAGCCCCACCGCTGGTGCCGACATAGGAGGATATAATGTAGGAAGTTTTTGGATGGTTTGTGGTGATGTCTGACCAAACTCCAAAGCATCTTTGATATCATGGTTTCTTGGGAGCCGCAGATAGAATGCCAGAGGGGACCCGCGCCGTCGAAGACCAATCGCAGCCACACGACGCGGTCGACCAGCATTTGGGGTGCACGGTGGCTGAGTCCGTCAGGAGACCTCCGACGATGCAGCGACGAGTAGCCCCCACGAAGTCCTATGGATGATGGAGTATCACGGGGATGAACATCTTGCAAAGAATTAAGTCAGCGCTGATGTGACGGGGAACCGTGATGGGATCATTAGTGTCATATCCGATGTCAAGATTGCTCCCTCCGCCATTGCTGGCTGGAGGCTTGATGACCTTGCTGTTGAGGTTGATGCATATGCATGGACCCGGAGACAGTGATAGGTATAACGCCTCTGGTTCGGACTCTGAGGTAGCATCGATATTGAACTCACGGGAGCCCATCTTCGTGATTCTTTCCATGGCTTCTATAACCTAACAAGGCGGCGGCGAATTAGGGATTAGAAGAACAAGAAAAATTCATCGTTTCAAATATCAAGATGACTGTCCCTCCCTTCATACACAGAAGATGACAGGAAGGAAGTCCAACAATTCTCAAAAGAAGACCGGTGGCTAGAGTACGAAGTTAGTCTCTGATACCCTGTTAAAATTTAGAATAATGTGGAATACTGTGGAAAACTTGATTGTTTCATTAATATGAACAGGGGTATAAATAACCCTTACAAGAATCCTATAATAGGAAAAATAACAAAAATGAAATGATATGAAACGAAAGATATATCACATGATATCTCCAATAATTAATTCATATTAATTATTAGGAGATATAAAAAACAACATAAAATAGGAAAACAAATAATTCCTAATCCAAAGAAATAAATATAAAATAGGAAAGAAAATATCTCCTTATATTAGGGAAATAATTTATTCCTCATAACTTCTTATAGGAATAAATTATTTCCTATTATAATTCTTAACATATAGTTTCTAAAAATCTTAAGACAAAACTCGTATCTCATCATGTAATTTGGTGGACAAATATTTTCTTGAACTAAAGTTCATTTATTATTATTTTGATTAAATTGATTAGACAAAGTGAAATAATATTTCATGTACATTTATTTAAGGAGGGTAACAGTACTCGTGTGGGTTCTCAATAAGAAATATTCTTTTGATAGCACATCATTTTATTGAGATTGTAATGATATAAACTACATAAATATATATTTAAACAAGTGTTATATTGATTGTGTTAAGATGTGATGAATATATATATATATATATATATATATATATATATATATATATAACAACTTTCTACATAGCACATAAGAAATTGTTATTTATCATCCACTTAATATAGTCAAACTTGCTACCTATTAGCTTTGAGTGCCATCTAAGGATATGTTTACCTTATGTTGATGCATCACACAATATGAATAAAAAAAAAGAAAGGAGAAAGCAGAGTGAAGAGAGCGGGGTTCCCTAAGAAATTAAGTGTTCAACCTCGATTTTCTCTTAAATCACACCTAAGGAATAGAGTATACACAAAGATGGGAAAGTTTGAGTGCCCTTTGAGAAAAAGGAAAGGGAATCCCAAAGAGTTGACAGAGATTTTTTAATGGAGGAAAAGGACTGAGAGAGTCCTCTCTTATATAATGCTTCTTAATAAGACACATCTTATCATTTAAAAATAATGAAACTCTTACAAGAGATTCAAGGTGAGACCATATGCATTTTTAACTCAAACACTTTCTTGTAATAGTAACATATAAGGCATAATATCTTCGTGAAGCATTGGGTCTTCTTCTGCCTCCGTCTTAAGTGTGACTGATCCTGACACAATGCTTATGCAGAGTATAACAATAGTTATGATGCTATTTTTCACTTATATTTCCTTATTTTGCAACAAAACCAAAAACTTGATCCTGAAGAAAAATAAGAATTTAACTTTTTTATATATATATATATTTATATTGAGATACTACGCAAGTATATGTATCATTATCAAGTAATATATGACTTTTTGATTAAGACCTGAATATCGAACCTACAGGGAAGATTATGCAGTATGCACTTTTTAGAAAGTTTTTCTATTTTTAAAAAATAATTACTTAAACTAAAAATGATTTTTGCAGGAATTTAAAATTTATATATTTTTGGTATTTTTCTAACGAAACAATATTTTTGGTATTATTGATATTTTAATGAAACAATAAAAAAATAACTAAAGTTTTTGTAGAAAAAAAGTACTTAATATGAAAATATATTTCTTCTTATCATAAATTAGTAACAAATATAAAAATTCTGTTGTGAAAGTATGCAAATTGTTTTGTGTCAAATATGAGCAATAATATTCTTTACCTTTACTGGAGATGCTATAAAGAACATTTGCTAATTTAAAGTTTGAATAGTTCTGGAGACCGGCTAGGCAGGGAATATACTATCTCTCACTCTAGAGTTCCCTCGATTCCCTCCCCCTGGGGCTTAACATTCTCTTATCAGAACCTGAAACAATAAACCAAGTTGGGGGCTTTAACCTGTCACTTTAAAGTCCTCTAACTCTACTCCCATCAATGAATATTTTCCTATATATTTGCACTCATTCATATGAACTGCATTCTCATTCATACAACCTCATGTGATTCTTTCCAATTGTTGACTGAGACAATACCAGCCTGGTTCTTACATGTTCTCACAACAAATTTTAGCATTTGGATTGGCCAAATCAAGAAGTAAATGAAGTGCATGGATTTAAATCTTCACAACTTCTTCCATCATTAAAGTTCAATACTCTTCACAACTTCCATCCAAAACTTAAATTACTTATCATTTTAAGAAGAAAGAAAAAGAAAACTACTCAGAGTCCATGAAGAAAACAAAATCACACTTTAGTTTAAAAGAAGAAATCATTGTATAACAAAAAGGATAAAGTAAATAAAAAGTGGTTCCGGAAAAATCTCTCCGAACGAACTCCCCAGAGAAGAACATTCAAAATTTGCCAATATTTTTAGGAGCCTTTTCTAATTTCTCTCTTCTTTCTTTTATAGTTTCCAAGAGGTGCCTTGGGATCTCTTCAAAATGTGTCTTGATCTGATGTATTTGCCCAAGAGACAATCCTTTCATGATAATTTTCGTCCATAGTAGTTACAACCACTTATTAAGCCAATGGGTTCCTTAAAAACCTCTTCAAAATTCGTGAAAACCAATTTTACTCGTCAAGTAACTGCCACTGGCGCTTAAGCATGGGGTCTCGGCACTTAGGCGCAGCCTTCTCTGTTTAACCGGCGCGTAAACGCTGGATCTGGAAACTCTTTTGCACAAATTTTCACCTTTCTGCTCCAAATTTGATTTTTTTTCACTCCTTTAAGTTTTTTTTTTTTCATTTTTACTTGTATCTGCAAGAAAAACACAAAAATACCTTCCGTTAAAGCGCAATATATCAAAAATAGGTATAAAAATGTGTCTGAAAATACTATATATTTTAGGTATATCAAAATCCCTCAAACTTAAAATGTTATTTGTCTTCAAGTGACACTTCAATCTTTAAAAACCAATTATGTATGATATGTATACGAGTTTCTTTAGGAGTTATTAAAATTTAGATTTAGAAATATAGTAGTCCAATTTAGAAAAAAATAATTAGTACAGACCAACTTAAAGTTCCAACTTAAAGTTTAGTAACCTTTAAAGTGAAGCAACTATGAAAATACGAGTTCCTATCTAATTCAAAAATATTGTAAGTTCTCTAATTTTAGATTTTAGTTCTTTTATTTTCTCTACTTCAAATTTTTTATTAAAAATAATTTTACTTACTATACTATATTTATAAGCTTAAGATTTTTATCAAGTCTTATACTTTAAGAAGATCAAATGTAGAACCAATTTTTGATTAGGCACTATTCCTCAGGTTTCTCCTCCCTTACATTTCTTTTCTTTTTCTTTTCTTTTTCTTTTCTTTTCTTTTCCTTTTCCTTTTCTTTTCTATTTCTTTTTCTTTTTCTTTTTCAGGCAATGATTACTATATCTGGATATGCCTTTAATGATTTTGAATTCCACTTCTCCTTCCCTAAAGTAAAGTCTTGATATAAACCTTTTACTTATAAATATAATTATAGTTTTGAAAATCAGTTTAATAAAATAAATTTAAGTATTAAAAATAAAAGTCTAAATTATCTAAACTTTTCAAAAATACAATTTTTCTCACTAAAGATAGTCACTTATATTAATCATTTACTTATATTAATCATTTTCTAATTAATCATTTTCTATACTAAAAAGTTTTAACTTAAAATTTTTTTTTCATTACTTAAAATTTTAACTAAATTTTTTACAAATCTTTATTAAGGAAATTAAAACTTAAAATTGTTTCCTAATATAACTTGATATATATAACCAATTTTTCTTTTAAAATCAAATTCACTTGTAGTACATTTGAGAAAAAAATAAAATTTCAGTTTTGAAAATATTTTTCATCCCCGAAAATATTTTTCATCCTATTTTTCATCCCCCCAAACTTAAATTTTTAATAGATTAAACAGTTTAGCATTAGATATATATATGTAGGAATGAAAATTTAAACAACATGCTAATAGGAATTTTTACATCCTAATTATACAAGTACAAAACTAAAGAGAGGAGTAAAATTAATTTTGATCAAATTTTCTAACATTTTATTTTTATTTAACATGTAGAGATTCAAATAAACTTCTAAACAGTGAGTATAAAAGCAAACAACACACTAACATGATAAAAGAAAAATACAAGGCAGCAATTTCTGAATTTCAAGTTTAAGATCTAAGCTAGCAAATTTTCTACTTTATAACTGATATGAAATTAAGTTAAGTTCTAAACTAACTAAATCACATTATAATAGTTACTACCCTAAAATCCACCCAAAAATTTTATAAACGAAATACTATCTAACACAATAATCACAATAACAATAGAACATAAAAATTCAAAACACAACATAAAACATAGTGAACAACATCACATAACTACATTTGTAGCAGTACTACAATAAAATGAATCTCTCAGCTCTACTCTTCATCATCAGAATCACCACTGCACCATTTTTTTACAGGCTCATAATCAGGATATCGAAGATATGGAGGAAATTGCACTCCTGGTTCACCTCTAATCAGGCTCTCCACTCCAAAGATGCATGGAATTTCTCTTCAAAATCACTCTTCATTCTATTATAACTATTAGTATGATCTATAAAATGCTCTAAATTTTGTACCTTATCAGCGGTAAAATTGATATTATTCATCATCTTCTGCAATAACTCATCCTGAGTCTTAATAGAATCACCTCTAGATGTAGAAGCATGTGAAGTAGATGGTCTAGATGAAGATGCAGCAGAGTTTGATGCAACATACGTCTCTAATCCATAGCTCCTAGAAAATCCTCCTCTCTAGCCAACAATCAAATGCTCAAAATAAGACTTCACACATTCACCTTCATGATGGGCTTTAGAGGTAACAGAACTTCCTCTCAACTATCATATTTAACCCCAGCCTGCTCACACAAAGAAAAGATCAAGGAATAAGGAAGCAAATCTCATACCTGCAGTAGTAGCAGCTGTAGCAGAACTGATGATAGTCTGATAGATCAAAGCCCCTATGTTGATAGGATTTCCCTCCTGAACACAATAATTCAACGTCGCTCTCTTTCTGGTCACTTCACTTAGATGATTGGTAGGAAGCAGACGAGCATAAATGAAATAGTGTCAGGCCTTTGAAGGTGCACATAACTTTGAAGTTGGGAAAATTACTCTCCTCTAATTGGTAATCTTCAAAAGTCCTCTCTCAATAGACAAGTATGAAATAATCTCATCTAACTCCTCTTCCATAAGACTATAATTCGCATAAAAACACAAAGTCTGGAGTGGTAAATTGTAAAACAAGTTGATTACCTCTGGAGTAAAAGGTACCAACTTCCCTCGAACCATAACTCGATCGTCCTCAGCCTCTGGGAGATTTGCATAAAACTCCCTTACAACAGAAATTACAGTGACAGCAGAGAAACAATAGAACTGTTCCCACTGTCGGCGGACTTTCACCACATGGACTCTTAAAACATCGCTCCTGAATCAATTTTCGTTACTGTAGAGCGTCACTATATCAATCCTGAGCTTTTGAACTAACAAATTTGCTTGAATCAAATGGGCTCTTTCCTCTAATCCTTTTCATTCTTCGTGCCATTCTACAAATTTGATAAATTCCAAAAATAACTTTAAAAATCAAGTTTAAATCGCTAAACTAAACTTCCAAAAGCACTAACTAAACTTCCTAATCAATTTCCATAGATTTTTCTTCACTTTTCACCATGAATAGTAAAATTTCAAAAACTTCCAAATGTGCTTAAAATATATGGTAAAAATCCAAAATTTTTGCATAGAAGTAAAGCTCTTACCTCAAGGAACTTGGATCTAGCAAATCTCACTAGATTCCACCAAGAAATTTCCAAATTTCAGTTGCCCTAGCCCTCAAAATCGCAAACTTGAGTTGGGGAAGACAATAGGAGGTGTTAAAAATGACTTTTTCGGACCTAAAATTCACTTTTAACCGTTCACAAATCGGTTTTCGTGAACCGACACTTAAGCGCGGGTAAGTGGCACTTAGGTGCCTTCCTCTCAGGTTGGCTCGCAGGTCTCTCAGGTTGGCTCGCACTTAAGCACGATATGTGGCGCTTAGGCGCCAGTGCACAATTTTTGAAATTTTTAATTTTAATTAAAATGTACTATTAGCCTAAGTGAACCACCCCCAAATGGTCTCATAACACTTAAATGACTATTTTTACTTCCTATAACTCCCTTCTCTCTCAAAATTCTCCATAATAATTAATTCAATTAGAGGCTAAAAATAACATAAAATTTCACAAAAACAAACTTATATTAATTCACAAACAAGTCAAACATATTTAACACTAAGTTCTCTCTCCAAATATTCTTGGATGAGAAAATTTTCTTAAGTGCAAAACACTTAATTCACATTTACAATTAAACACATAAGTGACACAAACACTAAACACAAGACATAAACACTAACACACTTAAAAACATGACTCCAAACACACAATTCATAACACTTAACTTAATGCCACTCTTCATTAGAAGGAACGAATTCTTGTCTCTCAGTAGTCTCTCCAGGAATATAGAGTTGATAAAACGAACGGTGGTAACGAGCTCTAATACTATCATTTTCGATCCACTTTTGCTTAAGGAACATCGCCTTATCTGCATCCTCTACATAACTGGTATGGATGAATTGCATCTTAAGTTGCCACCAAATATGCTCTAGATGAGCATGTGACCGACCTTTTTTTGTAAATCAACAATTACAAGAATTTGAAGACGCTACTAGAAGATTTAAATTTCAACAACGATGCCAAAAACTTGACTGCAACTTTATATATATATGTTTGATTTAATAAAGATGTATAGATATAATATTCAATAATGTTAAAGTCAAATTTGTCAACGCAAGTATACGTATCGCTCAAGTAATATTGGGCTCTAATGGAGTCGTATATATCGATCCCACAAGGAGAAATAGAATACTATGGACTAAGATTTAATAAAAATTATTACTTCAACTACAACGGCGTTCAAGTTGGTTATCAGGCACTATTAGGCAATTGAAATAAGTAGATAATTTGGATAATAACTAATTATAGAAAATAACGTTTAATTGTAGTTTTTAATATGAAAATCAATATATAAGAAAACATCCTTCTCCTTGCACCCATTGCGAATGCACCACACACAATGAATTAGTTCAATTTATATTGTG